>NW_020957033.1:0-2141 GCF_003031625.1 Empidonax traillii
GCCAGAGCCAGAGCCAACCATCGTTTCGACCCCAGAGGAGGAGGAGGAGGAGGAGGAGGAGGAGGAGGAGGAGGAGCCGATGCCCACACCGCAATCTGACAGGCTTCTGGTCATTTCAGTGCCGTACCAGAGCCTGGTGAAATTCTGTAACCTGCTGAGGGACTTCTTGCAGTTGCTGAGGGACAAAATTGACTGACCAGAAGGATGAGCAGGTCCAGTTCTGGCTGCTGTGGATCAGGACCATTCCCTGATGGAATCACAGCTGAGGGGCCAAAGGCAGCCCCAGTGCCCAGGGCTGCTCTGTCCTCTCCTCCTCTTCCCCTGAGCCCACCCCGATGGTGAAGTTCAGTTTGTTATCAACATAAAGTTGTTCGTGTTCCCCACTAACCACATTTTCAACCCAATTCATTCTCCTGTGCCAGGCAGGGATGGCACAATCTGGGAACCCCGGGGAAAACGAGCCGGTTTGGCCCCTGGTTTGGGAGGAGACGAGGGCGGAGACGAGGAGGAGTGGGAAAAGTGATTTAATAAAGCAGCGGTGCAGCACCAGGAGCAGCTGGAGCGGGGAGTGCTTGGAGCCACGAGGGCCGTGGGGGTGCTGGAGGATGCCCACCCTGAGCTGCTGCTGCCCACCCAGGCGTGTCCCCTCTGCACCAAGGTCCTGCCCCTGGGGCTGCCGGGACCCCCCATCCCACCCTCCGGCCCAGGGGGGATCTCTGGGTCCGGGACGTGCCCTCTGCTCCTCCTGGATGGTGGCTCCAAGGTGCTGTGGTGGCTCTGGAGGAGATGCTGGAGCCTGGTCCCTCCCGGAACGCATCAGGGCTCCATTAATTCCGTGATCCACCCCGGTTCGGGGGGAGGTTTGGATCTCCCGGGGGCTGTCCCGGCCATGGCGGTCCAGCCGTCACCGATTATCCCCCCTCACGGAAATCCCCAGCTCCTGGCGCAGGGGGCTGTCTGGGGCCTCCCGCCCTGCCAGGGCCCCTCAGAACCAGCCACGCCGCGGGCCGTGGAGGCGGCCGAGGGGCTCCGGAGGGCTGGGGAGGGGCGGCGGCAGCGGGGGCTCAGCGGGGTTCTGGGCACCAAGCTGGCACCGGGGGGCACGGGGGCCCAGGGGGCAGCAGGGCGAACGAGGGGCTCTCCAGGGGCTGCCAGGACGCTGGAGGGGCACTCCCGCCCGGAGCCAAACCTGCGGGAGGGACGCGGGGCTCAGGCACCGCCTTGGCCCCCAGCCCCGCTCTGCCCTGGGGCGGGGGACACCCACCCCCAGCAGCCGCCCCGCATCGCTGAGGATCGGGGCCAGCGGGGAGAGGGAAGGGATCCTCACACCCTCCAGCACCCCGGGGGTCCCGCGCCCCTCCAGAAGCTCCCACCCTGCCCGTGCCCGGGGGTCCCAGCCCCTTTTACCGCAGCAAGCGTCGTCCCAGGCACAGGGGCCGGAGGCGCAGAGGTGCAGCGGGGCCGGGAAGGAGCTGAGGCCGTGGCCGTGGAGGGGCTGCGGGGAGCCCGCGGGGGTGTCCGGGAGGGGCTGTGCGGGCACCAGGAAGTGGGATGTCCCGGGGCATCCGTGGGAATGCTTTGGGACCAGGTCACCCCAAAGGAGACCGGCAGAGGATCACCCTCCGGGACGGCTCCAGAAGGGGCTCCCCAATGGGAGGAGCGTGGGCTCCAGAGCCTATTGGGGTGCGGGTCAGGTGTCCCCAGCACCCTGCAGAATGGGCCCCCTGCCGTGTCCTACCTGCGCGGCTGTTGTGGAGGTGGGATGGAAAGCGCGCACGGATCCGCGGGGCAAGATCCAGTCGCACCAGGAGCCTGCGTGGGCACAGGCAGGGAAGGAAATGTCCTGCCTCGGGGACCGCTCCTTCCCCAGACCTGATTTTGGGGCGGGGAAGTCTGACTTTTACCGGGGGGGAAGAGAGGATCCCTGCCTTTTCCCCAGCTCCCAGCAGGGTTCTGGGGAGCAACCTCAGCAGTCCCAGCGCCAAATTTCAGCCGCGCTCCCTCCCTGGAGGGTCCCTGAACCCCACCCCCTCCTCGGGGGTCCCCTCCCCGCTGCTCCGGGCTGTCACCTGTCCCGCCAGCCTCCAGCTGCTGCTTGGCCTCCCTTCGGCTCTTGGCTCGGCGGTTCGAGAACCAGACCT
>NW_020957033.1:2748-15779 GCF_003031625.1 Empidonax traillii
AACCTCAGCAGTCCCAGCGCCAAATTTCAGCCGCGCTCCCTCCCTGGAGGGTCCCTGAACCCCACCCCCTCCTCGGGGGTCCCCTCCCCGCTGCTCCGGGCTGTCACCTGTCCCGCCAGCCTCCAGCTGCTGCTTGGCCTCCCTTCGGCTCTTGGCTCGGCGGTTCGAGAACCAGACCTGGGGAAGGGGGCAGGAGGTGAGGCTGCCGCCCCCCTTCCAGCGGCACGGGAGCGCTCCAGCTCCTTGGCACAGCTCTGCACCCCGGGACAAGGGCTCGTCACACCCCGGGCATGGACACGGGCAGAGGAAGGGGTTTGATCCTTCATCTCCCCCACCTCACTGAACCACAATCACACACACCGGGCTCTGGGTGTTTCCCCGGCGCAGGACACGGGACACACGTGTGCGTGCTTTGCCGTGGGGCGGGGAGCCCGCACGGACAGCACACGCAGAGGCCGCTGGTGCTGCCGGGGCACCCAGGGGCCGGCAGGGCTCTGGGGCTGGAGGGGAAGGGGGATGTTTGGCAGCAGCACGGGGATGTCGGTCTGGAGCTGGTGAGGGCGCCCGGGGGGAGTGTATGAGGGGGGTGTGCCATGGAGAGTGCCATGGAGAGTGCCAGGTGTACCATGGAGTGTGCCATGGGCTGCGCCACGGAGCGTGTCACGGAGTGTGCCACGGCTCCGCAGTGCTGAGCTGTCCTGCCCGGTGGCACCACCCTGGGGTCCAGCAGTGTCCCCAAGGCTATGCTGGCCCCGTGGCGGGGCAGAGCCGGCGCGAGCAGAGGCGGGAGAGGAGCGGTGGCCGCGCTGAGACAGACACAGCCCGGCAGGGGCTCTGCAGCCCGGGAATGAGTTGGCTGTCACAGAGCTGACAGGCACAGGGACACTGCCCGGGGACATTCCGAGGGTCCCACGGCCCCGATCCCGAGGTGAGACCTGCCCTGCTCCGCGGGCAGAGAACCTCGAGCTGGCGACAAACCCAGCCCTCGGGGGTCACTCCCACCACCCTGAGCCCATCCCCACCCCTGCCACCGCCAGCAGTGGTGACACAGTTTGGAGATGTTCCCGAAGCCAGGAGGGATCCCTGTCCCCCCCGAGCTGGCAGCCCCGGGCCCGGCGCTCTGGCCGAGCCGTTCTGTCACCAGGACGCAGTGGGTCCCACCCGGAGCGAGGCGGGTCCCCCCTTACCCTGATGGTCGTGTCCGGGAGCTGGGTGGCCGCGGCCAGTCTCTCCCGGGTGACGGTGTCCGGGTACTGTCCCAGCTGGAACTCTGCCAGGGGGATTGGGAAAACATGAACCTGTTTGGGGTAACACCCTCCGGCACCTCGGCAGGAGATGTCAGATGTGTGGCTGCAGCCAGACCCCAGTGTTTCCACATTTTGGGGTGGTTCGGGGCACGGCAGCGATGGTCGTGCCCTCAGAGGGGCACGAGCCCATCCAAAAACTGGTAACTCCTTCCATCGGGAATGGCGCTGCTCCATTCGGGCGCGGAGCCGGCATCCCGTGGGAAACGCACCTTTCTCCAGCGCCTCCGACTGCTGCCGGGAGAACACGGTCCTGCTCCTGTGCCGGGGGCCCGGCGGGAGCCTCCGGCCGGATTCGGAGCCCTGCGGAGGGTGCTGAGCCCCCGGGGGGGCGGCGGCGCCGGCTGCGGGGGGCGAGTGGCAAGCGGGGGACTGCGGGACGGCCAGAGGGGTCACTGAGGGAACACAAAGGCAGAAGATGGGGGGGGGGACCCGGCCCTGGGGGCTCCCTGGAGGGGTTGGGAAGGGTCAGGGCTGGTCCCGAGCCTCCCTGCTTTGGGGGTGCCTCATCAAGGCTCACCCCGTGGCCGCGGGTCCCGGGGCTCGGCCGCCAGCCTCAGGTCACTGTGCAGGTTCCTCAGCACCCGGTTGATGGAGGAGACCTGGGCAGGGGGAGAGGGGATGTGCCCGGGCAGGGGGGCAAGGATCCCCGAGGGGTAGGGGCAGGTGGGAACACTGTCGAGCAGGGACACTTTTCACAGGGCCACCACGGTGTCCCGATGCCCGAGGTGGCAGCCGGGCTTGCGGGGTGGCCGTCGGGGCTCTGCTTTAACTGGGACGGATTAATTTGCCTTCCCTTCCCTGAGTGCTCCGCGTGACCCAGCACCGAGCCCCTTCCCACGTTATTCTTCCCATTCCTGAGTCCTTCCCACTGCTCCGAGCTCTTCCTTCCTCCCGAGCCCTTCCCTGTGAGTCTCTCCCACTGCCCTGAGCCCTTCCCCTGGCTCTGAGCCCTTCCCTGCTCACCCTTTCCACTACCCCTGCACGTCCTTCCCGTTCTCAATCCCTTACCGTCCCCCAGAGCCCTTCCCGGGACGTCCTTCCCACGGCCCCCAGACCTTCCCCCCCCCGCCTCCAGCCCCCAGCCGTGGGGTCGGACCCCCCGCCCCGGCCGTGCCTGACCCGGTACCCCCGCAGCCCCCGCGGGACTCACGCTGGGGGTGCCGATGCCGCTGCAGGTCCCCTCGCGGTGCAGCTGCCGGCGGATTTCCCACGCGAAGAGCCCGGGCCGCTCCAGCTTCAGCCGCGCGATCCTGGCCACCACCTCGGGGGTGGCCATTCGGGGCTTGCTGCCCCCCGCCGCCTTGGGCCCCACGGCCCCCGTGCGGTAGTAGCGGCCCAGGATCTTGCTGACGCAGCCGTTGGACACCTGTGGATGGGGCGGGAGAGCTCAGCGGGATTTGGGGGAGAAGGAGAACACCACGGGCCGCACCCCACACCCCCCGCCCCCCGATCAGACGCACCTTGAGGCTGCGGGAGATGTCGGAGGAGCGGAGCCCGCTCGCCGCCAGCTCGATGATCCTCTGCCTCTTGCAGGTGGGGAGGGGGCGGCCGTTCAGGAAGAGCCCCCCTAGCTGGTTCACTCCGCTGGGCCCTGGGGAGGGGGACAGGGCTGGGTGAGAGGGGGGAGCTGCCTGTCCTTCCCTCCCCCGCTTCCCAGGAGAGCCCCGGGGACGGGACCGAGAGCAGTGGCGTTGGGAGCCCGTGGAGGGGTTTAGAGGGAGGTGAACAGCAGGAGTTGGGGCTTGGAGGGATGTGGGAATGTTTGCTGGGTGGTGGGTGCAGGCAGCGCGCGGCAGGAGCAGGCAGGGAACGGGAGAACCAGCCCAGGCGGTACCAGCAGGAAAATATCCCATGGAAGAGCGCGGGGAGGGTTTGGGGAGGGCAGCTGCAAAAGGGGGTTGACCGACTGGGGTGGGCTGGACGGCATCAGGGGGTCGGGAAGACTCTGTGGAGCCACAGGTAAATCAGCTGGAGGCTGGATACGTTTGTCAGGGCACGTCCCAGATTCCCCCAGGGCCGGGAATGCCAGGACCCCGCACCCGGAGCCGCCGCGTCCCTCACCTCGGTGTTGCATCTCGGTGAGGCTTCAGGGGCTGTGGGTGCCTGGGAATCGCCAAGAGGAGACGGCGGCTGCCGAGAGATGAATCGGTGCCGGTGTCCAGGGCTCGACCACCTTCCCTCTGTGAGAAGTTGGGGGACAGGACAGGAATAGGGAGCAGAGGATGGAAACGCGTGAGGGCAGCTTGGGAAGTCATTGCGCTCGGGGTACAGGGGATCAAAGAGCTCACAGTGTTCTGGAGAGGCTGGGGAGACCCTGGGAATGCTGTCTGCGCCAACTACGGAAGGGAACTCGAGTGGCTGAGCCGTTCCCGGCGCCTGCAGCGCTCCCTTGGACTCCCTTGCTGAGCAGCAGCGGAGCCACAGAGGTGACACAAGCCTGAGCTGCTGCTGCCATCACGGCCTTGCCAGAGCCCGACCAGCCCGGCTGGCACCTCTGGTTCATCTGGAATTTCCACTGGAACGCCCTGAAAACCCCTGGACACCCCCAGTGCGAGGCTTTTCCTGCTGCAGCCCCCAAGTCCCACTGCACCGCTCCCCTGCACAGCCTGGGGGTGTTCTTGGAGACACCAACCCTCAGCACGAAAATCAGGAAAATCAGAATAAATCCAACAGCGGGGACGACTCCACAGATTTCCTGCAGGTGAGCAGCAAAGGTGAGGTGCTGCTCAGGAAGGGGATGGATCACCCTGGAGCAAAGCACAGGAGGCTGTTCCAGGGAGGGAAGGAAGGAACAAATGGTACCAGCAGGACACGTGTCCCCTCGGGGCCAGCGCAGCCCCCCCGGCAATCCCTGGTTTGGCCCGTGCTGGGCCGGGAGGTGACAGGGGGATTTCTTTCCCCATGGAGCAGTGGGAGCACTGGGAAAGCCGAGCTGTGAGCCCTCGGTCCCTCTCGGGTCGTGCCGAGGGATCCCAGGGCCGGGCTGAGCCTGGTCTCTGTGCAGCACGGGGACCAGGAATCAGCGGGCAGCGGCGAGGCTGGACCAGAGCTGGGAATTCCCAGAGGTCTCCCAAAGCTTCTCCACGTTAATGCATCTTCACCACCAATTCCCACGGGGAATTCCTACGACTTTGGCACGCACCCACGCAGGTGTTGATGCACAGGAGAGCGGGAATGCCCGGGCGGCGCAAGGAGGTACCTGTGGAGCCTGGATGGAGCTGAACCGGATAGTCCTCAGAGCCGGGCGGGTGCTGAGTGCGGGTGCGGCGCGGGGCTGCTGCCGAGGGAGAGGGGCCGTGATGTCACGGGGCAGGAGGAAGAGGAGGATGGAGAGGAAGGGGCGGCCCGATGGTGACCGCGCCCAGCAGGCCCCTGACCGGGGGGCTCGGTCGGGGCTGGGGGGTGGTTCTGGGCCCCCCCGGGCCGGGCACAGAGTCGGTCCCGGCGTGAGCGCCGGTATTTCAGCACCAGCGGCCGATGGACAGCACGGCCCCGCCGCACCCCGGCGCCCCGGAGCGTCCCTGGGCATCCCCCGACGGAGCCCCTCGAGGGGGCTTCACTCCCGCGTCTCTCCCGCAAAGCAAACAGGGACATATGGGGTTCAATCATAAATCCAGCTTCGCTTTTATTACATTGGCTGAATTTATTTTGGGTGTTGAACAAATAGAAGGCGGCCCCCGGGGTGGTGGATGTGCCGCGGCGGGGACTCCCGGTGTTCCAGCCGAGGGATCGGCACAGATGGCCCCTTCTTGGAAGATTAAAAAAAAACCACCAACGTTGTAAACCTTTCAAGTAAAATATTTGAAGAGCAAATATTAGCCAGCGAGGAGCCCATCACCGCGGCCCTCCGCGCCCGGCCCCGCGAGTCATCCAGCGTTATTAGCACCTCGGCCCCGGCCCCCGCGAGCCGCACAACTGCCCGCCTTTGGAAAATACCATATGCTCCGAATTACACATTAACCACAGCCCTGCGGGGCCCGGGCCCGGCCCCGGCCCCCGGGGAGCCTCTGCGCCGCCCCCTCGCCACCCCCGAGGCGCCCCGGCTGTTCCCTACCCCGGGGCGGGGGTCGCGCTCCCGGTGGCTCGGGGAGCGCCGGCATCCAGGGCCGGAAGCCCCCCGCTCCGTCGCGGCCGCCCGAGCCCCCCTCCCGTGAACAGGGACACGTCGGGGAGTCCCGCGGAGCCCCCCGGGCCGGGGAAGCCCCGCGCGTAACGCGGCGAGGGGGAGCGCGGCGCGGGGCTCCGCACCGGGCGGGGGGGGGCCGGGGCTGCCGCTGCCCCGCTGCCCCCGGGCACGGGCGGGGGGCGGCGCGGGGGGCTGCAGGCCGGCCCGGGAGCGGCGGGGCTCCCCCCGGGGCTGTGCGCGCTGCGATCGGGTGCGCCGGGCTCCGGAGCGCACAGCCCCGGCCGGCACCTCCCCGCTCCCGGACCGCCCCGCCGGGGCCCCGGCGGCGGGAGGAGCCCCCGGAGCCGCCCGGAGCTCGGGGAGGCCGGGGGAGCCCCGCGGGCCCGTGGAGAGGGGGGGACAGACGGGCACCGGGCGGTGCGTCCGCGGCGCGGCTCAGGCGCGGCGGCTGCGGCGGCCACGGGGATCGGGGAAAGGAGCGGAGAGAGGAGCGGGAGAGACGGGAACGGGGAAAGATGGGAAAGGGGGAGACGTGAAGGCTTGGAGACAGGGAGAAGCGGAGAGGTAGATGGAGGGATGGAGAGATGCAGACACGGAGAGATGAAGAGACCGAGGGATGATGAAATGGAGAGGTGGAGACGTGGAGAGATGGAGTCACGAAGAGGGAGGTGGAGAAGTGGGAAGAGGAGATGTGGAGATGTGGAGACGTGGAGAGGTGGGTTTATGGAGACGAGGAGAAGTGGAAAGATGGAGAAAAGTTGGAGTTGTGGAGAGTTGGAGGGGTGGAAAGACACAGATGGAGATGGTGAAATGGGGAGCTGGAGATGTGGAGACACGGAGAGAGAGAGAGGAGGAGAGGGGGTGACAGATGTGGAGATGTGGAGAGGTGAAGCTGTGGAGAGGTGGAGAGGAGGGGAGGTGGAAAGGCGGGGAAGTGGAAAGATGGGGAAGTGGAAAAATGGAGACACAGAGATGTGGAGAGGAGGAACGACGCAGAGATGAAGATATGTAGAGAAACACGGAGAGGTGGAGAGATGTAGCCATGGAGACATGTAGAGGTGGAAAGACAGAGATGGAGAGACAGTGAAGTGGAGAGGTGGAGACACGGAGAACTGGAGACAGAACTATGGACACATGTAGAGATGGGGACGTGAAGATATGAAAACGTGGAGTGACGGAGAGGGGGAAAAATGGAGAGCTGGAGACAGACTTGGAGACATGCAGAGATGGAGACAGAGCTATGGAAAGGTGGAGGGAAGTGCCGGGACCCACCGTGCCGGCTGCATTTCATGCTTCCATCCACTTTCCCCCACTCCTCAGGGAAGAGTTTTTGCAGGAATTTTATCGGTGGTGGGAGCGCCGGGGCTGGGACAGGCTGGGCAGGGCAGGAGAGGGTCGGGCAGGATCTGGCAGAGCTCACAGTCTTCAGGAGTGACAGCAGCACTGCTTGGGAACGGGACATGGAGGGAACAGGGACATGCAGGGAACTGGGACATGGAAGGCAATAGGGACACGCAGGGGCATGGGAGGGAGTGGAACAGGGCAATGGAAGAAGTGGAACAGGGACATGGAAGGAGCAGAACAGGGAATGCCATTATTCCAGGAGGTTTTCAGCAGCCACCAAAGTGCCACTGCTCGTACCCGGCATTTCGGCCACAATTCAGCAAGTGGCCTCATTCCCTGGGTGCCCCTGGTGGGAGTGGGAGCAGGAGCGGCAGAGCCCCCATCCCACATGGAACATCTGCCTCCAGGTGGAAGGAATGAAGCCCCAGGACACCATCAGTGTTGTCACAAGGCTTGCACGGGGATGGATTTCGGGATAACCAGCTTTAGGAATCCCTATCCCTGCCCAGAGTAGACCACGTCGTTCAGCGCTCCACACCCCAATCGCTGGCCCCTTCCCGGCTCAGAACCAGCTCCGTGCTGGTCCCAGGACACTTCTGGGAGGGCAGAGGGGTGAAGGGCAGCTCCCTGGGGATGGCTGGGCCGTGGGGGACCTAAAGCCACTTGGCATTTCCAGGAGGAGGTTCCCGTCCCTTAAAGCGTCCAAGGCCAGGTTGGACGGGGCTTGGAGCAACCTGGAATAGCGGAAGGTGACCTTGCCCATGACAAGGGGTGGAACTGGATGGGCTTTAAGATCCCTTTCCACCCAACCCATTCCATGATTCCATGATTTCCCTCCTCTCTGTCTCTCCTTTCCACACGCTGAGGCTGTTTTGCACCTTTCTGGGCTTTCTCCCTGCACTAGGTGACCCTGTTCCTCATGCAGCACCGGGAGGGCTGGAAAAATCCTGTTCTTTTCTCCTCCAGAAAGCACACGTGGAAGTTAAAAGCCCCGATGACTCAGCCGACCAAGAAAACCCACTTTATCCCGCGTTCCCACCTACATTTTCACTTTCTTTTCCATCAAACCGGCAATTATTAAAATATTCTGGGTAAAAGAGGCAATTTGGGGGCTTGAAGGTGCCCTCTCTGGAGCAGGAGCAGGAGCATCATCTCTGGGGGGGATGCAGGTGCAAGCCAGGACAGTGACACGGTGAGGAGCGGGCCCCGACTTTCCATAAGTCAGGACAATGAAGCTGCTTCTCCAGGTTTTTGGCAGAGGAGTGGATTTCCTGCCCCGAGTCATGGGGCAAAGTGCTAAAAAATGAGAGAAAACAAAACAAAACAAAATGAATAAATTATCATCAGAAAGGCTGGAGCAGGGAAATCAGAAATGGTGGAAGGTTGTGGCAGGTGGGGAGCGAGAGGGAAGAGAATTCCTCGTGGACTGGGAGACTTTGGCAGGGGTTGAAATCCTGGAGTGGGACCCCCGGGACACGCTGGAAAAGGGGCTGAAAGCTGCAGCGGGCTCTGAGTGCAGGAGACAAGCCCTGGAATGAACACGCGTGGAAAACCATCACAAACATTAAAAAAACACCATAAACATGAGAAAACATCATAAACACTGGAGAAAAAATACCATTCATTAGGTACCAAAACGTGTCCTAAGCAGGTGGGAGACGCCAGCGGGGCAGATCCCCCGGGGATGTTTCCGATGTGCAGGACCCGCCTCCCCCGCAGAGCCCCTTCTCGGGGGGTCAGGGGGTGTGTGTGGGGGGCAACTCCAGGACGGGCAGTCCCTCTTGCCACCCTCGCCGTGGCTGGATAGGACACCCCGGCAGTGGTGTCCGTGCCACGCGTGCCACAGCATCCCTGTTGCCAAGCCTGGAGCGGGCTCCCTGCAGGGTGGGCTCACACGCGGGGGGCTTCAGCACGCGGTGCAGCGAGGCCTGGCTGTCCTGGGGGACACGGGACCCCCGTGCCAGCCCGACTCGCGGCTCCGGTGCCGCTCCGTTCCCGTTCCCGGCGCGGGAACAGCAGCGCTGCCATTCCCTGGATTCCCCCCGTGACTGCTCAAATCGGGGATAATCGCGGTGTGCCACCACGGCTCAGCTCCGCGCTGACACGGGTGGGCACCGAGCTGAGACTGCCGTGCCCGTGAGGGGCTCGCCGGGACCGGCACGGCCGCGGCTCCGGCCGGGAAGGCACCCGGAGCATCCCCCAACAGCCTCCCGAGCGGGGCGGGGGGCTCGGCCGGGGGTCACGCCCCGGCCGGTGACACGGGGCACCGAGTGACCTCCGGACCCGCCCCGCGCTGCCCTCCGAGACCCCCTGCTCCGGAATAGAGGGTTGGGGTCAGCCAAAAACGGGAGGCTGGGACCCACAGTCCTGCCCGGGAGAGGGGTGGTGGCACCGTGCCGGTGTCCCCAGTGGAGGGACATCCTGGGCCGCATCCGGGTTGTGTCCCCGCTGCCAGGACACGGTGACCGTGGGGGACCCGGGCTGGTGGAGGCCACCGGGCCGGACCTCGCCCGGCACTACCCTCCTCCCCGGTGTTCTCGGTGTCCCCGGTGTTCCCGCAGGACGCGGACGGCGCCGGCAGGGTGCGGGTGTCCGTGGGCTAGTTTTGGGGGGTGGGCGCAGGACGAGTGCGACCCGCGGGGCAGCGGGGCCCGTCCCCAGCACTGCCCCCCGAGCTGCCCAAAGGAGGGGGGTCCCTTTCTCCTCCCTTTTACCCCCAAACCCACCGTGTCCGGCCGGGAGCGGGGCCGGGAGCCCCCGGTGTCCCCGTGGCTCTTCCAGGGGTCACCGTGGGAGTCACTGTGGGACACTGCGAGCACCCCCTCAGCACTGGGGGACCCCTCACACCTGAACCTCCCCGGGCCGGCGCTGGGGGACCCCAGTCCCTCCATGGGGCCGTGCTGAGGGTGTGGGGGGTGTCTCCTTCCGCCGACCCTCCACGGAGCTGTTCCGGGGGAACCCCTTTCACTGACCGTCCCCCCGGGGCTGTGCTGGGGATCCCCCTTCCCCCGGTCGGTCTGTGGGGCTGCACTGGGGGATCGCCCTCACCCCGATCCGCCCTGGGGCCGTGCCAGGGGGCCGTGCCGGGAGTGCTGTGCGTGCCCCCCGTGCCCCGAGTCCCGGGGTTCGCTCCGGGCTCCCGCCCTGTATCCCCATCCCGCATCCCCCATCCCAGCCCTGTGTCCGCCGGTGACGTCACGGCGCTCGTTCCCCACGAGACCCCGCCCCCCCGACGTCAGTGGGCGCGCCGCTCAGGCCCCGCCCCCGGCGCGAGGCCACGTGCGCGCGCGGTCCCTTTGCCGACGTGTCCCTGGCGCCGCGCGCCCCGGAAGTCCCGCCCCCTCCCCGTGCGCCGGGCGGGGCGTGGCCGAGGGCCGTGACGTCACCCCGCCCCACGGCCCCGCGCCTCGCGGGCCACGCGCGCCGCCATTGGCCGAGGCTCGGGGGGGCGGGGCCGCGCGCTCCGCGGGGGTGGCCTCCCGTTGGCCGGGGGCCGCGCGCGGGGCGGGGCCGAGCGGAGACCCCGCCCCCTCAGGCCCCGCCCCGCGGTCCCTTCCGCGCTCGCCCCGGGCCCGGCGCTCCCCCCGCCCGGTCCGACCGGCACCGACCGAGCGAGCCACCCCGCCAGCCCGACCCCGCCCGGCCGCCACATGGCCTCCGCGGCCAACCCCGGACAGGCCGGCTCCGCGCCGCCGCTCACCGTGCAGCGCGGCATCGTCAAGATGGTAATGGCTCTGCCCGCCGCCGCTCCCCGGGGCCGCGACCCCACCGGTGCCCGGGGCCGCCCTGGCTCTCGCAGCTCCCCCTCCGAGACGCCCCTCCGCTCCCCGCCTTCCGTCCCGGTGCCCGGGTCCCCCCGCGCCCGGGCAGCGCCCCCGGGCCCCCTCCTGGCGGCCGCCGTTGTCCCGCTCCCCCCGGCGGCCCCGGGACCCCTGCGGGCGGGGGCTGCTGGAGCGGGCAGCGCCCGGGCCCCCTCCCCGTGCCGGGACCGGGGGTTGTGCGGTCCCGCCGTCCCGGGGCTGCCCCGGCCGCGGGGAAGGAGCGGGACGGGCTTCGGGTTCCGCGGGGGCTGGCTCGGTGGTCCCGGTCCGCCGCCGCACCGGAGCCTCCCAGAGCCCCGGGGAGCTCGGGCTTCCCGGCGCCGTGAGCGGCGGCCCCGCGGGGACACGGGACACACCGGCGGGTGCCCCACGTGCTCCGCTCCTTCCTCTTCCCGGGCTGTCCCCGCGGACGGAGCCCCCGCCGTGCCGGTCCCCGCGGGGCGGAGCGGCGAGATGGGGTCCCTTCAGGGCCCCTTCAGGGTCCCGGTGTGGGGTCCCCCCGTCCCCCCGTGCCAGGTCCCCATTTGTGTTGTCAGCAGAGTCCCGGAGAGCGAAGGTCGGGCTCGGTCCCGGTCCCCGCGCCCCTTTCTGGTGCCTGTCCCACCCCAGCGCGGTACCTGCCGTGTCCCCAGACACCCCAAATCCTTGTGCCCGAGGACAGGTGGTTCGGGGGATTGCAGGTGACCCCCATCCCCCTCCTACTGCTGCCACTGGAGCGAGAGTTTTGCCCGGCGTGTCGCTGCACCTGGAGCCGGAGGCAGCTGTGGGAACAGGGCTGGAGACACCCAGGGGCTGGGGATGGACCCAGGAGGTTTGGGGATGGACCTTGGAGGTCCAGGGACAGACTCCACAGGTCTGTGAATGGACACAGGGGGTTTGGGGATGGACACCAGGGGTTTGGGGGCACTGGGGCACTGGGGTCTGCCCCTGTGCAGTGTCCCACTGGAGACGGGATCCCTTCCTGCTGCCTTGTGCGATCTCCTGCCCAACCAGCGGATTTTGGGAAGCTCAGGAAGGTGCACACCTGGCTGCTCGTGCTGGCCTGGCTCTGTCCGAGGGGCTGTGGATTTTGGGCAGGATTCTGGTGCCTGCTGGCTGGGAGGCAGCTGTGCCTGGGGGGCACTGGCTCTGGGGGGGGCACGGTGTGACCTGGTGCCCTGTGCCTGGGGGTGGGTTATTCTGGGATATCCTCCTGGGGATGTCCCTGTGGTCCCCTTCCCTCTCCAGGGCAGCCAACCCAGAATTTCCCCCGGAGAGGAGAGGTGGCTGCCTGGCTCTCTGTGGTGACACCAGAGCTGGGAGGTGGCGGGAGCAGCCGGAACGGTGCCAGCCACGTGCTGCGCTGTGATTCCCATCACAGCTTTGAGGCCTTTGGGGTTTTTCACACTGTCCTGATGCACATTTGCCCTGGAATCAGCAGGGCCAGGACAGGGTGAAGAGTAGGAGCTTCCCTCCCAGTCCTGCCAGGGATTTTACCCCTTTATGCCCCACAGGGGCAGCTCTGAACCCCGGCTGTGCCAGCACAACCCCGGTGCCATCCACTCACGGGATGTGCGAGGCCATCTCCAGGGTCCATCCAACCTGTGTCCCTGTGCCATGTCCTGGCCTCTGAGTGTGCCTTTTCCAGCCTGGTTTAAGCCCAGATTTCTCTGAGGGAGCCCTCGACGGGGCGGGTGGGAGTGGGATGGTTTTGCTGGTGAGGAGGAGCGTGGCTAGGACTGGCAGAGGGGACAGTGACACTTGGGTGGGTGACCTGTCCTGATCCTATCGCTACCTGGTCCCTGGACAGGCAGTGTGTGGGTGACAGATGGGCAGTGTAGGTGCTCCCTGGGCAGGAAGGGGACACAGGGGCACGAGGGTCTGATGTCGGGTGTCCGTGTCCCCCCCAAAGCACTGCATGGACTGTGGGACGCTGGATCCCATCCCGGGATCCAGGGCTTGTGTTGGTAATTGAACAAAGCAGCTGCAGCATCCCCTGGCCTCCCCATGCCCTATAAATTAAAGATTAAGGTTAATTACAGCCATGAAACCTCTAAGTCCTTAAGTACTGGAGCGCTGAGCCTGTGCCGGGATCTCTCCGTGTGCGGCTTGGGATTCACTTCCAGCTTGATTCCCGGTGGCTCCCAGTACAGCATCCTGGGCTCTGCTGTGAGTCCAGCCATGTGGGAGATGGTGGGGGCAGCAAGTGTGGTGTGTGGGGCACCCAGACCCTCAGGGTGGGCCTGGTGGGGCTCATTCCAGAGGGATTCAGCTCGAACCGGTGTCCCTGGCACGGGGCCGGGCTGGCTCCGGTGACAGGGACAGAGCCAGAGGGCTTTGGGATGCACCACGAGTGTCTGTGGGGATCTCGGGTGGCAGCAGGGCAGGGCACACACTGAAACCCAACCCAGGGGTTGGATCCAGGCAGCGTCAATCCCGTGTGCCGGGAGCCAG
>NW_020957033.1:17915-18763 GCF_003031625.1 Empidonax traillii
TTGGGGCTCGGGAGGGGTGATTAGGTGCTTGATGGGTTTGGTTTGGGGCTCAGGGAGGGTGGTTTGGGGCTCGGGGGGGCTTGTTCCCAAGGGACCCCGGCCCAGCCCCCCACCCCAGCAGCCCCGGCCCCCCTCCTGCCAGCCCGGGGGTGGCGCGGAGCGCTGGCAGTTAATTGCTCTCCCTGGGGAGTTTTGTCTTCTAAACAGCCTTTAAATGTCACTCTTTTCAAAAATTACGCCTGTCAGGTTTGCTAATTGTTTATGAGCACGTCATGTTCCCTCCCCCGGCCCGCGCTCCCGCCCACCCGCTGCTGGAGCGGGGCTGAGCTCCCGGGGCTCGGAACCTTCCCGCTGCTGGGCACAGAGGGGGCTGGCAGAGCCCTGCTCCCCTGGCCGGGCACATCCCGCCCTGCTCCTCCCCACAGCTCCCACACAGCCCCCGGGGTGTTCGTGGGAGCTGGGGCGGCTCCAGCCCCGCTCCCGCTGCCCCAGGAGCTTTCCCGGGCTCAGCTCAGTTTTTGGGGAGCACAAGCCCAGCTGGAAGTCCACCCGTGACCCCTCTGGGGAGTGGGGGTGTTTCTCCCGAGGAGTTGGTTCCTCGTGGACTGCAGGCAGGCTCTGGCACAGCCCTGGAGCACCCGTGGAGCAGAGCAGGAGGGCTCTGGGTCCCTCCCCGGCTCACATTCACCGCTTTCCCTGCAGCCCTGGGGCTTCCCGGCCCGGGAGTTCCTGCGGAAGAAGCTCATCGGGAAGGAGGTTTGCTTCACCGTGGAGTACAAGACCCCGCAGGGCCGGGAGTATGGGATGGTGTACCTGGGGAAAGGTGAGCTGGGGGGGGGCTGGGGGAG
>NW_020957033.1:24425-25224 GCF_003031625.1 Empidonax traillii
GGCACAGCCGATGTGGGAGGGGGATGAAGCCGCGTGGGGCTTATCCCTGGTGGGTTGTGAGGGGCTGTGGGGGCTTTGGGATCCGGGCAGGATGCAGGGCAGCAGCCCCACTAGATGGTGCTGCCGGCTCACCCAGTGCAGCCGCCGCGGGCTCGCCGTTCCGCTGGAATTTCCCTGGCGATGTGCAGCAGCCGCATTTCTTGGAAAGTCGGCGCTGTCCCTGCGCAGGTTCGGATCCTGACTCCTGGGGGGCTCCTGAATGCCTGAGATTGAAGGGGGCAGCAGCAGCAGAGCTCTGCAGGTGCCGAGCAGGACAGAACCGGGAGCCCTTGCCGCTGGTCCAGTCTCATCCATGTGGAGCACCGGACTGATCCCGATCCGTGTGGCACTGTGGGCTCGTGTGCAGTGGGATGAGGCCGGGGAGGTGCTGGCTCATGAGTTAACTCAGATGGCTCAGATGTGGCTGGACAGGAGCAGAGGTCCCCCAAAATCTTCCCACCAGCTTCCCCAGGCAGGGGCGCAGGAACACAACCGGAATGCCAAGCCCTGAGGGTCTCTAGAACCCATCCCTAGGGATAAGGACCTGGTTGGTCCCTCCCAAGGGGCTGCGGTGGCAGTGCCAGAGAAGCCCTGGGCAGGTGTCCCGTGGGCACGGGGACGGCCGTGTGCCGGTGCTGGCACGCCGGGAAGCGCCATCCCGCCGCTGGCAGCGGCTGCCGCCGGAGCCGCGCCAGGAGCCGGCACGGGGCCGTTAGTCACGCTCGGCTCAGCTGGTGGAGGGGGCGGCTGGATGCTCCTG
>NW_020957033.1:25606-59200 GCF_003031625.1 Empidonax traillii
CAGAGAAGCCCTGGGCAGGTGTCCCGTGGGCACGGGGACGGCCGTGTGCCGGTGCTGGCACGCCGGGAAGCGCCATCCCGCCGCTGGCAGCGGCTGCCGCCGGAGCCGCGCCAGGAGCCGGCACGGGGCCGTTAGTCACGCTCGGCTCAGCTGGTGGAGGGGGCGGCTGGATGCTCCTGGCATTTCCCAGATGCCTGTTGTTTTGTTGGATGGCTCGTGCAAGGCCAGGGTGGCTGCAGAAGGAGGGTCCCACCCGGAGACACCCGGCAAGGGGATGCTGGGGTGGGTTTGGAGCTCGGCAGCATCTCCAACCCAGTGGAGGAACATCCCCCTCGGAGCAGTGGGAATCCACTCCTGGGGCAACCCATCCCCCTGGGAGTGGTGGGAATCAATCCATAGGGTGACCATTGCCCTGGGAGTGGTGGGAATCCAGCCCTGGTACCGTGGAGCGGAGAGAACCCCAATGTGCAGGGGGAACCCCGCTATGGGTCCCAGAGCGGAGCAAACAGGATTCCCCCCCCAGTTCCAGGCACAGCCCCTCGCTCTGCCGGGGGTCCCCCAGTCTGGAGCCCTCCTGGCTCCTCTCCAGCGCGGTTTGGCTGCCCTGGCTCAGTAGTGGGAGCCCCCAGACACAGCAAACACCACGACCTGCTTTTCAGGGAGGAGACATTGGCATTTCTCCGCCTTTCTGTTCAAACCTGCTCTGTGCAGGGCCTGTGCCAATCAAGGGGTTTCGGAGGCTGGCGCCGCAGCCCCCCCACCCCACCCCGGGCGCGCTGTTTGCAGTGTCAATTTTGGGTCGGGTGTTTGTTTTTCCCTTCCCCGGAATTGTAAGTGACAGGGAAAATCAGGACAAATGCCCACACGCCTCCGAGGGCCAGAGCTGAACCCGCAGCTGGGCACGTGCCCGGCTTCCCCCAGGGACTCCCTGAGTTCCCGTCCGTCCTCCCTGTGCCCGTGGAGGGGTCTGAGCCCCCGGGGACGGGCACGGAGCAGGTGGGCAGGAATCGCTCCGGCACCGAAGCCGCCTCTGTGCTCGGCACGGCGACGACGGTGCTCGTTTGCAGCGGCAGAGCTGACGTAGGAGCTGCTGGAGGGGGTTGGTGAGGGGAGGAGGAGGAGGAGGAAGAACCCAACCTGTCTTTGCACCGCTGATCAACCGCGGCGAATCGGCTCCGGCTAATTTTGGCTCCCGCTGCCGTCGGCTGCCGGCACTGGCAGCGCAGGGGTGGGCTCGGGGAGAAATTAAGGCTTGGCCTCGATTGTGGATTTGGTGCCTGTGAGTGGCAAGGAGAAAAGCAGAGGCATAAAAACGTTGAGGAGGCTGGAGGCTTTCTCCCAAAATCCCTACGTCAGCTTGTCTTGGAGCACGCGGGGATTTGGGACAGCGCTGCGGAGAGTGGAATACATTAGGCTGAGAGCCAGGCTCTGCCAGGGCTGGTTAGAACACGGCTTTGTGCTGGGGCTCAAGGGGGTTGCGTCATCCCATTTGCTGCTGCGGGGCAGGATTGGCCCCCTCGGGGTCCGGGGGGGGCTCCCTGGGCAGCCCCTCGGCCGCATCCGGGCTCTGCATCCTGTCCCGCCACGCGCCGTCCCTGGCAGGTCGGGATGAGCTGTGCCCCTGTCCTTTCATCTTTATTTTTATTCCCTTTGCTTGGAGCCTTGGTCGTGGCCAAATCATGGCGGAGCTCAGTGGGATCTGCCAGGGCCGAGCCCAGGGGCTGTTCCTGAGCTGAGCTGAGCACCAGACCAGCCAAAATCCCTCAGGAGGCAGCTTTTTGCGGGGGGGAGGACAGCGCTCACCCCTCTCCTGGAGGCTCCCAAAGTGTCACTGTCCCTGTTGTCCATAGTCAGGGTGTGGGAGGTCAGCCCCAGCTTCGGGGATGCTCCCTGTGCATCCCAGACAGGGTGATCCCGCAGGAGAGGGATGCTGTCCCGGGAGCAGGAGCCCTGGGGAGTTGAGGGGCAGCTGGGACATGGGCACGGGGGTCCCTGTCCCCCTCAGCTCCCAGGGGAGCTGTGAACAGAACTTCCAGGGAATCCCTAAACGTGGGCTCTGCCTCCACAGAGCCCAGGGTCTCCCTGTGGATACCCAGCACCCCGATTATCGCTGGATTGCAGCCAAGTCACTGGTCTGTGCCTGTCTGCCCATTCTCGTTCCTATGGAATGGGATTGGTATTTGGAATCACCTGTGCCTTTAGGGCACACCCAGGGTTTGTGGGTGCCTAGCCCTGCTGCCAGACAGGGATGGGATTCCCAGTCCTGGATCCTTGTCTGTGCCAGGCTCTGCCTTGGGCACTCCAGACTGGTGGGTTTTTGTGTCCTGGCACTGGTACCAGCTCTCCTGCCCTCTGTGCTCCCCAGTAGTGGGACTGAGCAAAGCCCTGGGGTAGAAAATTGGAAACTTTGTTGAGATCAACTCTTGCAGTGAGGAAAAAAAAACATCTTCCGTGATAAAATACGGACAAGGCACCGCTGTGATATTCTTTCTGTGGAGAGCAGTGATGGGATGAGGGGGTCCAGTCTGGCTGGGGTTTGGCAGTGGGAGCCGGGGCCCCCCTGCCCTCAGGAGCATCGCCCAGCCTCCCCTCCCTCCTCCCAGCATGGGTGAGGGCCGTGTCCCACGGGATTGGGAAGCAGCGCCGGAACGTGCCGGCTCTGCAAGAAACAGCTGCAGAGGTTTAAAAAAATAATCCCTCCAATCCCTTTATCAAAGGGCCTCTCGGAGGCAGGTGAAGCCACAATAAATATTGGATAAAGGAAGCTGGATGCAGCGGGCTGGGGAAGGCGGGGGGGAAGACAAATGGCCCCTGGCGCGATGCTGAGTCGCCCGTTTTGCGGCCACTGTCACCCTGTCACCCCCTGCCCGCAGTGTCCCCGGGGAGGGGTGACAGGGCACCTCCTGCCTGTTCTGTGGCCACTGTCACCCTGTCACCCCCTGCCCGCAGTGTCCCCGGGGAGGGGTGACAGGGCACCTCCTGCCCTCCCTGTGGTGCCTGCCCAGAGGAAGGGAGCAGGTTCCCCAGGAGGGGTGGGCATGTGGGGGGTCCCTCTTAGCTGCTGCCACCCTGCTCTCTCCTGCCTGGAACTGGCATCCCTTGGGAGCCCCAGCTGCCACGTCCCGCTGCACCCGTGTCCTGCAGAGCCCCGTGGCAGCGGGGTCATCCCAGCACGGGGTCCTGCGAGTTCATCCTGCCCGAGGAAGGGGCCAGAGTGGCTCAACCGGCGCCCGCCGCTGTTCCCGCACGGATGCCGGGCCGTGCCGGGGGGGTGAGGGGGGGCCGCGGTGCCGGGAGCTGCTGCCTCCTGCCAGAGCACAAATGAGATGTGACCGCGGAGGCCGTGCTGGCTGTGTAATGGAGCGCGGGATGTGCCCCCGCGCCCGGCCCGCAGCGGCCCTGGCTGCGTCGCCTCAGCTGCACATCTTGCTTTTTCCCGAGTCTTGCGTTGCGAGGGGAAGGGAGAGAGAGAGAGGCCGGGTCCCTCCTTGTGCCGGCAGCGCTGGGGATGCCCTGGAGCATGAGATTTGATTACTCCACTTGGCAGGAAAACGGCTTTGGGCTCCTTCTGCCGAGGAAAAATCAAGGATCTGGGTGCCGGGAGAGGCCAAGGCCGTGGCAGGGCCGTCCCCGGGGGGGTTTTGCTGTGCCCTGGTGATCCGCAGTGTCTGCTTGAATCTGAATTCCTTTAGTCCTGTTTTCCCTGTGGCAAAGCGTGTTTGGAGGGGCTGATGTGCTTGTTGGGGCAAAAAGTGCTGCGTGTGAAGCAAGTTCGTGCCTGCCTCCCTCCGCTTCCCCTGGGCTCCAGAGGGGCGTGTGGGGCTGGGATCATGTGCACGAGCAACAGCGGGAGCCTTTTGCCCTGGTGTGACTGCAGGGAGTAGGGTTGTGCTGGGACAGGGCAGGGGAAGGGCCGTGTTCTGCCAGTGGGAATATCCGGGTGCTTTGTCCTGCTGTGCTGGCTCCGCTTAGCCAAGCTGGAGAGCGGAGGTTAGTGGAAACTGGGAATATTAAACCAGTGTTTAATATTCTCGGTGAGCCCCACTGCCTTCCTCCTGCCTGCCTCAACCTCCTCGGTCCTGGAGCCAGGCTGGGAGTGTCCAGCTTGGAGAGGAGAAAGCTCCAGGGAGAGTGTGGAACTCCTTCCAGGGCCTAAAGGAGCTCCAGGAGAGCTGGAGAGGGACTGGGGACAAGGCATGGAGGGACAGGCCAAGGGGGGAATGGCTTCCCACTGTAAGAGGGCAGAGATAGATAGGATATTGGGAAGGAATTGCTGACTGGGAGGGTGGGGAGGGGCTGGACTGGATTTCCCAGAGAAGCTGTGGCTGCCCCTGGATCCCTGGAAGTGTCCAAGGCCAGGTTGGATGGGGCTTGGAGCAACCTGGGCCAGTGGAAAGTGTCCCTGCCCATGGCAGGGGGTGGGATTGGGTGAGGTTTTAAGACCCCTTCCCACCCAAACCATTCTAGGATTCCATGGTTTTATGACTGTAATTAATTTGCTCCCCGACTGTTTGGAGACCCGGCAGCCAGACCATGGGTGGCAGAGTTCCCCCTCAAGGGGCTGTGCCTCCTCCCTCCTCCACATGGGTTGTCCATTGTCTGGTGTCGAGCCGAGGGTGCTTCTGGAATGAAACCCCGGGGGCTGAGCCCCAGCACGGGGCACACACAGCTGGTGATGTGCTGGTGTGGCACAGTGTCACCGTGCCGGGACCTGGCGGGGCTCTGGGCAGTGCTGAGCTCCCGGGGCTGGGAGAGCAGCACCATGGGAATGCCAGGGAGCCACATTCCCTCAGGTGACTCCCTGAGTACCCAGGATGGGGTTGGAGCTGCCCGCTCTGTGCCGTGGGTCGATCCGGGGTGGGTGAGGTGCCAGAGCCGGTGCCAGGGCGGTGCCTGGCTCTGGGTGTGCCCGGGGTGCCGCTGTCACGGCGCTCACCACGGCCCCTCTCCACCCCCAGGTGATGCAGGTGCTGAACGCCGACGCCATCGTGGTGAAGCTCAACTCCGGGGACCACAAAACCATCCACCTGTCCAGCATCCGACCCCCACGGCTGGAGGGGGACAGCGCACAGGTGACACGCGTGGGGACGCGAGTGGGGAGGGGGCTGTGGGGACGGGACTGTGCCCACTCCCGGTGCTGCAGCAATTGCCGACATCTGTGACCGTGATCTGTCCTCTGGCTCGAGGGGGCTGACTCGTGGTGACCTGCAGGGTGAGGATCTGGATGGGTTCTTTGTGGGCACTGAAGTGTTTGGAAAAGGCTGCATTGTTCCTGCACAGTTTGGTTTCTGCTGGGCTCGGTTTGAGCCTCTCTCAAGCCGGCGCTGTTGGATCCGGAGCCACGCGCTCGGCAGCGACATGAAAGGGCCTGGATAAGCTTGGCTTGGGCACGTTGAGTCCCCTTGACCCTGCTCAGAGCTCCTGTGCTGTGCCAGGAGCTGGGATGAGGGTTTGATCCCCGTGCCACACGCTGAGTCCCCTTCACAGCTTTCCTGTGCTGTGCTGGGAGCTGAAATGTGGCTCTGATCCCCGTGCCACACGCTGAGTCTCCTTGAGTGTGCCAGGAACTGGGATGAGGGTTTGATCCTTGTGTCACACACTGAGTCTCCTGAACCCTCTCAGAGCTCCAGGGCTGTGGCGGGAGCCGGGATGAGTGTTTGATCCCTGTGTCGCACGCTGAGTCCCCTTGACCCTGCTCAGAGCTCCTGTGCTGTGCCGGGAGCGGGGATGTGGCTGTGATCCCTGTGTGCCTTTCTGGAGCAGCTGGTACCCGTGGGCAGGGCTGTGGGCAGTGGTGTGGGCACAGGAACTGGGCGCTGCCCGGTGGCAGCTGACCTGTGTCCATCTGGGGGCTCCTCAGGGCAGGGATTTCTCTCCGTGCTGCCGCTTTCCCTCTGTTATTCCTTCCCCCCAAGTGTTGATGCACTCAGAGCTGTGGGACCCCTCCGAGCACCCGTCTTGTCCCTGGCACAACCCTCCTCCTCCTCCAGCACCTCTGGAGGTGCCGAGGAGGCTCCCGCCCACGTGCACAAGGGGGGCTTGTGCCAGGATTGTGCCAAACCCACCTTTTCCAGGGCTGTTTCCCATCCCAGGTGGCACCGCTGGCTCGGGGCTGGCCTGACCACACCGGTGGGTGACAGCACCGCGGCCGCAGCTCCCGGGGTGACCCCGGCTTGCTGTGGGAGCGGGAATTTGGTAATTCCTCCCCCCAAGGATGCCACCTTGTTTTGTCCACGCTGAATCAGTAACAACTTCCCAGATGAGCCTCTTCCCGCTGTTCCTCTGGCGTCAGCACCGTGGGGATGGAGCTGCCACGAGCCAGGCGGCACGTGGGCACGGGGGGGGACGCGTGGGGCGGTCCTGGGTGGGGGGGGGGGGGACCTGCTCCCCCCTGGCACTGCTGGGAGGAGCGGGATTTCTTTGCGGAGCGGTCGCAGTCTCCAAGGAGACTGCAGAGAGGCAGCTGCCCCCCGCCGTGCTGCCGATGGAGCCGCGGCAAAAACCCTCCGCGTGCGCAGGAGGGGCCTCATCCTGCTGCTGGGAACTGCCGGGGCACCCTGACCGTGGGATCTGCCCCACCGGATCAACCAGGGCCCTGCTGGGGATCCCCAGCACCCCAGTGTCACATCCCAGCACCGTGATGTCACGTCCCAGCACCCCAGTGTCACACCTCAGCACCCCAGTGTCACATCCCAGCACTGTGATGTCACGTCCCAGCACCCCAATGTCACTGGATTGCAGCCAAATTGCCCGTCTGTGCTGGTCCATCTCTGTTCCTGTGGAATGGGATTGGCATTTGGAATCATCTGCACCTTTAGGGCACACCCAGGGTTTGTGGGTGCCTGTTCCTGCTGCCAGACCCCCAGTGGGGTGGGATTCCCAGTCCTCACTGTCTGTGGTGCTGTGGAGGAAGAACTGCTTCCCCTTTCCTCCTCTCCTTCCCTTTCCTCCCAGAGCTGGACCAGCCAGTGCTCCGGAGCCAGTCCTGGATCCTTGTCTGTGCCAGGCTCTGCCTTGGGCACTCCAGACTGGTGGGTTTTTGTGTCCTGGCACTGGTACCAGCTCTCCTGCCCTCTTTGGTCCCCCCAGAGCTGCAGGAGCAAGTAGGGCCCCCCAGCCTGGGCGTGCCCCCATTACACCCCCTTTATTTCCCTCTGGGTTTTATCCGTCTGTAGATCCATTGTGTTTTCATCCCCAGCGCTGCTTATGTGGTAATTAATTACCTGTGAGTGCAATTAGTGATGCGTTTACCCCTCCTCTTCCACATCAGTGGCTGAAAAGTTTATATATTATATATGATATAAAATTCCTAATAGACAACATGTGAAGTATATATTTAGGGTTGATTCCAGGCTCTTCTGGAGGGTTTCACCCACCAATCCCACCCCTATGTCCTGGCAGCTCCATAACCACGTGCCAGGCCCGGCTCTGCCGCCGTCACATTCCCACAGTATCCGGCGGCAGCACCTGGATATCGCGGCTCCATCGGGGAGCTCCGTCCCGACCTGCTGAGCGATAATTGGTCCCACGGCACCTGATGGAGGAGATGGGAAGTGACAGACTGAAAACTGAGTGTAATGAAATCCACCAGCCTTTTCATCTCCCGCCTTCATCTCCCGGCGCGGGATGAATCCCGAGAGCAGGAGCCGGGCACCGTGGATGTTCCCGGCGCTCGGCTCTGCTGAGGAACGTGGCGGGTTGGGGTGGAGACGCGTCTCCCGCTGCTCCAGGAGCAGGGCTGGTGCTGTGGTGTGTGGGAATGGCTGTAGTGCCTTGCTGGGATGGCTGGAGACCCTTGCCAGGATGTCGCCCACATCCGGAGCTGGGACCACGGGGTGTTCCAGTTTTTGTGATGATCCGGGCACAGGGAAGGCCTTCCATGGCTGTGGATGGTGCCCATCGCTCCGACATCGTGCACTGCTCAGCCCTGAAACCCCGTCTCGGGATTTGGGGTCCATCCATCCATTTCTGCGATGGATCCAGTCCCGTTAAAGCAGTTTGCCGGCATTGGATCCGTCCAAAAGGCGGAACTGAGCCGTGTCTGGCAGGGCCGTGGGATGGGAGGAGGAGCCAACCCCTGGGAGGGTTGAGGCTCTGACCTGTTGGATCCACCTTGGAGCTTTCCTGGGTGTCAGTGTCACCGCTGTTCCCAGAGTTCAGGATATTTCTACTTCCCTTTTTTAATCCCAGACTCCCTCCCTGGGCAGCCACATTCCAGACTCCCGGCAGCCGCTCCGGCTATATTTGCCGGATTGATGCAATTGCAGCACAAATCTGCTCCAATCCCCCAATTTATCTAAATTGATATCTTAATTGGTAATTCTCTTGGAGAGGGGGAGTCAAACACATGGATACTGATTAAAAGGGAAAAAATAAGGAATCAAAGCAGCCTGCTGGTTGGTGGAGTGGCACTTTTGAAGGCTGGAAGTGGGGCAACGTCCCCCTGGCCAGAGCAGGGATAGGGTGGCTGCTGGGGGGTCCCGAGGGGGGCTTGGCAGTGCTAGGAGCTGGAGGGAGGTGGTGGAAATGGGATGAGGAGCGGAGATATCCCAGCTCCTTTCCCGGCGGTGCCGCTGCTCCGGGACTCACCGGTCCCGGCTCCCGCCTGCGCTGCGTAGATAAGGTTGGCATTGGTGTTGTGGGATTTCTTCAAGGATTGTGGGGATGGCCCTGGGACACCTTCCAGACGTGTTTTCCGAGAGCACGAAGCTGAGGCTGTCCGGTTTTCCCTGCTTCTCCTGGATGGTGGCTCTTCCCTGTCCCCCTGCCCCGCACCAGCTGGTGGTGGGCACTGGGGAGGGATCACGGGTGCCTTTGGGTGCCTCCAACCCCCTCCAGATGGGATGTGGGGTGGAGGGACCCCGGGGCAGTGCCTGCTCTGGCTGCTGGAGCAGCGGGAGCCTCGTGTCGGCCGGGAGCGCGGTGGGCACGGCGGGAGCTCACGGCAGAGCTGGCACGAGCTGTCACCACACGGGGCAGGGAAAAGCTGCAGGCACAGGGAAGCTGGAAATGGCTTCAAAAGAGGGAGAACAGATGGATTTGGGCTTGGATATTTTTTTTTTTTCCTAGCTCTCATATGAGCTTGCATGCGGGTTCCTGGGCTTTCTGATCCGATTCCAAAGGCAGGGAGCTGCCGGCTGGTGCTGGGCTGGGAGCAGATGAGGGGTCCTCCAGGCCCTGGACAGCAGGAGCACCTCGAGGGTCCCTCACAGCCGGGGATTGACCAGGCAGGGATGGTGCCCCGGAGCCATCATCCCAACTGGAATGCGGGTCCCATGGCACAGGGTGGTACCCCGTGCCCTCGGTGTCAGGGGGTGATGCCAGACCTGTGGCTGTGTCCATCTGTCCGGCCGTGCCAGTGCTGCCGCAGAGCCCGGTGATGCCGGGAGGTCGGTGCCGGGGTAGCTCCGGGGCTCAGGCTCCTCGCATGGTGAGCGGCTGCTCCCCGAGGGGGCCGGAGTTTAAATCCTGACAGGGATTTTTGTGTGCCTGGAATGCTGTGACCAATCTGTTCCAGCAGCATGAGGGGCGGGGGATGGACAGGGGATGGATGGTGGCTCCTCTGTCCCGCTGCACTCCAGCGGATTTCAGGAAGAGCCGTATTTTACCCAGACCCCATCAAACACTGGTACTTTCTCTGCTCCTTTCCCTGTCACTCGCTGACTGCCGGGATATTTATGTGGCACTGGAAGCGCTTGGTACAAAGGACCTGCCTGGCACAGTGCCAGCCCCTTCCAGCACCGCCGAAGCTGGAGCTGCCAGGGCTGCACAGCAGGAAGGGCAGGGAATGACCTTGAGGTCAAGGGCAGCCTGGCCCCTCGAGCTGCTGGTTTTGAGGCTGTTTGAGTTGGATTTATAACCCTGTGCGAGAACTGGAAATCAAGCTGCTCAGGAAAGATTCCCATCCCACCCATTTTTAGCAATCCCAGCTGCCTCATCCCTGGAAATGAGCTGCTTCTTCCATCTCCGTGCCAGCCCGGGGTGCTAGTGGCAGAGCCTGGGGCGCCGTGGGTGCCTCGTCCTGCTCGGTGGGTGCCGTGTGAGGCTCGACAGATGGTTTGCAGGTGTCGGCCGGGAGCTTTCAGCAGCCAGCTGGATTTTGGGAAGAGGGCGGCTGCACAGCTTGGCAGCAGCCGGATGGGAGCTGTGAATGCCGACCGGCTCCTCCGGTCCCTGCAGAGGCTCTTCTGGCACCTCGGGAGCGCAGGCGCTGCCACAGCCCCTGCCAGGAGAGCTGGCGCTGCATCCCCAGGGCGGGTGGGAATTCGGAGGGGGTGCTGGGAGAAGGAGCATTATCTGGGCAGGGAAGAGCTCGGTTTGCTCTGCAGAGCCCCCGGAGCGGTTTGGACACTGGCACAAATCCTGGGGTTACCGTGTGGATGCTGTGACTGCCCCATCCCTGGAAGTGTTCAAGGATGAGTTGGAGCAACCTGGGCTGGTGGAAGGTGTCCCTGTTCAGGTGGAACTGGGTGATCCTTAAGGTCCCTTCCCACCCAAACCATTCCATGATCCTTCTATGGGTGGCTCAAGGCAATGAGCCTTGGAGGAGCCGGGGGATCCCCCAGCTCAGCCCAGCTCCCCCTGGATCTCCACCTTGTCGCAGTCCCCACGGGCACAATGAGGACAGTCCCTGCTGCAGCAGCAGGTTGTTCCCAGCCGGTCGGGATCCCCGTGCCAGGGTTGAATCCAAGGCCACTCAGCCGGGATGAGCCGTGCCTGGTGATGCAGCGCTCGGATCACCGGCGGGGTCTGTGCCGAGCCGCTCGCGTCTCCCTGTTTGTTGAGCAGGGTTTGTACTACACAAATTGCTCCGCACTCAACGAGCATGAAAGATTAACGAGGAACAATCCCATGAACTCATCAGTGCCTGCTCTCCGCTAAATTACAGCTACAAGGATCATGGCAGCTCATCCATGGATTGTGTAACGGAACTGATTGCGGCGTGGCCGGCGCGTGGAGCTCGGAGGGCTCCGGCACGGCCCTAATGGATCCGAGATATCGGCAGGGCAGAGGGGCAGCCGAGGAGAGCGGGAGCAGGGGCGCCGGAGTTCCCAGCTCAATATTTAATAGGGGCTGCAGTCGCTGCCAGGGACGAGACATGTGCAGTCAGCATGTTCCTGCAGCCTGGATTCTGCCCTCCGGGCAGCATGTGCTGCGCCTGGAAAAGTGATTCGCTTGCATCTCCGGCTGCCATTCCTCGCTGCCTTCTCCCAAAGTCATTCCACCATGGAAAAGCAGCCGGTCGGTGTTTAATCCACGAGCGTGGATTGCGGCGGTGCAGCTCCCGGCAGTGCAGGGTGTTAAATCCTGGGGTAGGGGGGGGTTTTAGGGTCTTTGGGGTGATGCAGACTGTTGGTAAAATAGCTCTGCTTTGTCTCCGGAGCGTGTCCCTGCCCCGGCTGCGAGCAAATGTCCAAACACACGGCACAGCCGGAGCCTGGCTCCCGGGGGATCTGTCGGGGCCAGGTACAAGGCCTGATCCGGGTTGGATTAATTTGTGAGCTGGCACAGTTGGGTTCCTGTATGGATTACAGCTGCTGGCATCCCAGGAAATTGCTCATGGCTCAGAGAGCAGAAGCTCAGCAGCGAAAAAAAGGACAGAATCCAGCCCGGAGCGGTGGAGCAGCAGCCTCAGCAGCGCGGAGGAGCAGAAGCCAGGCTGGTGATGGACCAGCCGGTGGCCCCGGAGCCGGTGTGGGGAGCTGGGCAGGACCTTGTCAGCAATTACCGAGCAGCTTTTGCAGGAGGCAGCGGCTCCGTGGCCCCCGGTGATGGCACGAGGCCCCCGAGGCCACGTCGCCCCGAGGAAGCCCCGCTCAGCCCATCTGCTCCTCACGGAGCGGCCTGCGGAGTGCTGGGTCTGCCAGGGAAGGAATCGTCCCCGGAGATCAGGCTGTGCTAAAGTGCTTCCCCAACAACTTCCAGCTAAGTGTTGTAATTGCTCTGACCCAGCAAAAGCGCCTGGTGTTCCGACACTGGTGCTCGGAGGGAGATCCAGGCACCTGCCAGCTCGCATTCCAGAGGACGGGTGTGGAATCAGGGAGCTCCAGGGAGCTCCAGTGTGCTCTGGGAGCGGCTCCAGAGGTTTGATCCGTGCCTGCAGCCGGAGGCAGTGGAGCAGGAAGGGGCAGCCCCGGCCCCGGCTCCGGCTGCCGCGGATGTTTCTCGCTCGGCTGGGCGAGCGTGAAAACGCTGATGGGAGGATGGAGCTCTGACCTTCTGATCTCCTCGGGAGCCGCTGCGAATCCTTGGCTGATGGGAAAATTGCACTAAATTAGAGAGGAGCCTCAATCCTGCCCCAGTGCTGAGCTCTGCCGCGAACTCTGCCCAGCTCACACGGCTCCCTTGTGCCCCAGGGAACTGAGCCCCTGATTTCAGGGGTGTAATGAACCTCTGCAAAGGCTTCATTTGCTTCTCTCAGAGGCTTCTGCGTCTGGGAGAGGAGCCAGAGCTGTCCCTGCCCGCAGTGCTCTGCTCGGGAGTGGAGTTCAGTGCCCAGCATGGCCTGGGCACCACTTGGCATCGCCCCAGATCCTGCCTGGTGACCAGTGGGATCACCTGGGGGTGACTGAGGGGATGCTGGAGGCATGGCAGGGGCATATGGTAGCATCCCACAGCTGATGGGGTACTGGGCATTGCCTAGCATCACCCCAGATCCTACCCAGAGACAAGGGATCATCCAGGGGTGACTGAGGGGACACTGGAGACGTGGCAGGGGCACATGGTGGCATCCCCCGGCTGATGGGGTCCCCCTCCAGCTTCCGAGGCAGTGAAGGGACAGGAGCAGCTCTATCCCCATATGGATAGGACAAGGGTTATCCTCATGTCCTGACCCCACTGCCTCCATCCTCCTCCTCGTCCTCCTCCTCCTCTTCCTCCCCTCCTCAGCTTGGAGCTGGTCACAGCCAGGACTCTGCTTTCCTCCCTCCTCCAGCCGGGAGTGTTCCCAAGGCATCCATCCCTCTCTGCGGAGCAGGGAGCTCGGAACCTCCCCCAGCCCCCCCTGCAGCACTCCGTGTTTCAGCTGTGTGAGGTCCCCCCCAGCCACCCCCCTCCCCACACCCCCCTCCCCACTCCTCTGCCAGCGCCGCCACTGCGGGAATCATGAATATTCCCACTGACATTAGCACCGGCTGGATTTAGGGATTTAGTTGCCAGACATGTGGAGACAGTGTGGCAGGGGATGGGGTACCACCTTCCAGGGATGGGGGGCCAGGTTACAGGGATGGATGGGGGGGCCAGGCTGCAGGAATGGGGTGCCCAGTTGCAGGGATGGGGGGCCAGGCTGCAGGGATGGGGTGCCCAGTTACAGGGATGGGAGACCAGGCTGCAGAGATGGGGAATGTCCCTCTCTGGCACCCACAACTCCCAGCTCCTTCCTCCAGCACATGTTCCTGCACTTGGGTGGCACCAGCCATCCGTGGGGACACTGAGGGTCACTGTGCTCCTTCCCCACACCCCGGAGTGGAGGGGACAAAGTGCCATCCCAGCACGGAGCTCCTGTGGTGCCCCCAGCCCACCCTCACTCCGGGCATTCAGGAGTTGTGCGTGAGCAGCTCCTGCCTCGGCACCTCCCGAATCCCTGGTGCGAGGGGCAAAGCCGAGGGGAACCCTTAGAAACAGCTTTCCATGGAGGAGCTGCCCTGGACCTGCAGGGTTTGGTGGCAGGGGTCCCTTCTTGTCGCCTGTGCTGGAAGCGACCCTGCCTGTGCTACAGACCCTCTTGAATCGAGGGCCTACCTGGACCTCATATCCTTCCTGTGGCATGGGTTTGCCTGTGCCCAGATCCTGTGGGACACAGGCCCTACCTGTGCCGTGAATCCTGCGGGCCATGGGCCCTGCCTGCAGGATGGATCCGTCCTGGCTGTACCACGGACCCGCCGGCACAAAACTGTTTCCCCTGTGTCTGGGAGAGGTCCCCGCTGTGAGCAGGGCAGGGGGCGATGGTGATGGTGACAGTGACAGTTTGGGATGTTCCCTCTCCCAGGCCCTGCAGAAGGGTGGCAGCTCCATCCTTAAAAGCTCTTTCCCTCGCTCCCGGCCCGGCCGTGCTGTCCTAGTTTTCTCCGGCTGTTGTTCTTCTCCGTCACGTGCGGGCTGGGCACGGAGCGCACCAGTGCAGCTCCAGCTCCCCGGGTGGCTCCGGGCTGGGCTCCGAGCTGCTCCCACATTCCGCCACTCAAAACTCCCCCTTCAGCCCCGCGCTGGGTCCCGGTGGCCCCGCGGGAGGATTCACGGGAATTCAGTCCCCTTGGAGCAGGGACAAAGAGGGCTGTCAGTGTGTCCCCTCCTGTGTGACCCCAAAACCGGGGCAGGGAGGTCCACGGAGCCACAACCCTGTGCCACATCCCTCAGGGTTTGCATTTATCCTCTGGAATTCGGGATAACGGGGAGGGGGGGGAAGTGTGGAGGCTCTTCCTGGAGCCCTGAAATGGCTGCGCTGCCCGAGGCGGGAGCTTGGCAGCTGCTGCCGGCTCCATCTGAGCACAGCCCGTCCCTGTCCCTGTCCTTGTCCCTGTCCCCATCCCTGTCCCCTCGGTGACGGTTTGAGGAGGCAGAAGCGTCTCCGGTGTCGCAGTGTCCCGCAGCCAGGCCTTGGGTCTGGATCATCCCACTTTCTGGGATCGGTGACCCCATTTTCACGCTCCTTGGGAGCGGATCAGCCAAAACGCTGCTGGAGACTTAAAATCCGCTCATCCAGCCGCATTCCAGGCTGAGCTTCCCGGACCCCACTCCGGCTCTTCTGTCCCGGCATCACTGGCTGTCCCTGGGTATGGAATGCCAGGACAGAGCCTCAGGAGCTGTGGGGGATGTGGCTCTGGCTGGGAGGGAGCTCTGGGGGCTCCGGGACACATGGGCTGGACAGGGTATCCCGGGTGTCCCGTGGGACTGCATGGATTTGGTCAGGGGTCACCCCAAACCATACGTTTGGGATGCAATGCCCAGATTCCAGGTGCCCAGTGTGGAGTGTCCAGTGTGCAGTGCTCCAATCCCAGGTGCCCGGTTTGGGGTGTCCAGAATGAAGTGTCCCAGTGCAGGGTTCCCAGTATGGAGCGCCCAGGAGGCAGCGCCCCAATTCCAGGTGCCCACCGGTGGGGGGTCTGTGTTCCAGCATCCAGTGGATATTCAGCATAAATCCAACTTGCTTCCATGCTTACTGCATTTTTTTTTGGACAAATCATCCCTGAGGGAGACACACGAGCTGTGGGTGGACTAATTCCAGTGGGAGGAGGAATGCTGTGACAGCACGGCCGTGTCTCCCATTTATCCATCTCTTTCTGGGAAAACCTTGGCTGCTTCGGGAATGCTCCAGGGATGCTCCTGGCCGTGGTGGGGCTGTCAGCTCCCAGTGGGTCACTGGTGCTGCTGGTGCAGCTCTGGCACGGTGCAGTGCAGCCACGAGGGGCTGGAGCAGCTTTTCCAGGGATCTCAGCGGTGTGAGACTCATTCCAGCAGCTTTTCCGGAGCTCCCGGGGCTCTGGGGGAAGTCGGGCTCATTTAGCACAGAATTCCGACGTTGCGGTGGGGTAAAATTAGGGAGGAAAAAAAAAAACCACAGACGACGTGTGAAATTAGAGGATATTTCTGAACGTCTCAATTTCCTCATTAGCGGCGCCGGCACCTCCCGGCCCCGGGGAGGGGGCGTGGGGGGCTCCGTGCCAAGAGCCGACGGATAATGAATCCCCATGGATGGGCAGTGCCGTGCTCGGCTGGTTCCCAGATTAATTTCTGGGAAAGGGCACTGCCTTCCCTGCTTCCTCCTAAAAGATCTCTTGAGAGCTGGGCTGAGGTTGCCACGGAGCTGCCAGCGGGGTTTAACCCCCCGTGGGACGCTCCCTCCAGCACCAAAGCCCAGATTAAGGAATTCTCCTCCCGTTCTTCCTCAGCCAGGAATATTAGAAGGATGGAATCATGGAATGGGTTGAGTGGGAAGGGACTTTGAAGCACCTCCCACTAGCCCAGGTTGCTCCAACCTGGCCTTGGACACTTCCAAGGATCCAGGGGCAACCACAGCTTCTCTGGGCATTCCCTAATATCCCTCTTTAACACCAGCAAAACACAAACTTCAGTGGCTTTGACATTGCTTTTCACCGGATCTTGATGGATTTGGGCTGAGGTTTTCCTTGGAAAGGCTAATCCTGTGGTGAAGGAGGTGATTTGCCGTTGCTGATCCCTCCCGGAGGGTCCCGCGTGTGGAACTGGAGCGAGGAATGTTCTGTCTGCTGGCACCAGGCTCCTGTGGCTGGGAGAGGAGAGGAGATATCCAAGGGATGGCTGTAATTAGCCGAGGGTTTAATTGAATCAAACAAAGGACTAAAGATGTAAGTGGCCGTTGGTCTGAAAGCCTTGCGCGTGATTCCGTATTATCTTAATTCCAAATTACCTTAATTCCGAATTATCTTAACTCTGAATTATCTCAACTCTGAATTGTCTTAATTCCAAATTGTCTTAATCCCACGTTGGCACAGCCAGTGCTGAGATCACCTCCTCAATCCCTGGGATGAGCTGGGCTCAGCAGCCACACTCGTCGCCGTCTCTGGGGATACCAAGGATTGGGGGGTTCGGGGAATGAGGTGGCTCTGTGGGGAACCTGGTCTGATGTCACAGTCATGGAATCATGGAATGGGTTGTGTTGGGCTGGGAGGGGCATTAAATCCCATCCAGTCCCACCCCTGCCATGGGCAGGGACACCTCCCACTAGCCCAGGTTGCTCCAAGCCCTGTCCAACCTGCCCTTGGACACTCCCAGGGATCCAGGGACAGCCACAGCTTCTCTGGACAGTCTGGGCCAGGACCTCCCCACCCTCCCAGCCAGCAATTCCTTCCCAATATCCCATCTAACTCTGCCCTCTTACAGTGGGAAGCCATTCCCTGTGTCCTGTCCCTCCATCCCTTGTCCCAAGTCCCTCTCCAGCTCTTATTGAGCCCCTTTAAGCCCTGGAAGGGGCTCCAAGGTCTCCCTGGAAGGCCTTTAAGGTCTCTCCCCACCCAAACAATTCCGTGATCCATGGTTCTATAATTTATAACTTTATTATTTATAGTCTGCTGATATTTTGTGCTGAAGCAGCGTCTGCAGCTCCGCCGTTATTTCCGTGCCGTCACATCCATCGTTCCCGGCCCCTTCCATTTGTCCTGCGGCGTTTCTGTTCCATTTCCCGGCGGATCAGAGCAGTGGAGGCTTCCTGTGCCAAGGGCTCTGTGCTCCTGCCTCCCTGTCCGTGGTGGTGACGATGATGGGTGTGTAAATGCTGTCGCTGGGCTCTCCTATCCCCTCACCGGGGTCTCGTACCCCCACTTTGGGGTCTCCCAATTGGAATGTTGCAGACATTGCGCTCCATCCCTGGGGATGAGGATGGTTGGCAGGAGCAGGAGTGTGGGGCCACTCACAGCACTGGGATGCTGTGATGGGGCAGCACCAGCAGCAGATCTGGCTCGTCCCAGGCAGGATCCGGCTCATCCCAGGCAGGATCCGGCTCATCCCAGGCAGGATCCGGCTCATCCTGCGCCGCGGGAAGCGGCTCCCCAGAGGATGCTCGTTCAGAGTGAAGCACATGCTGACAAGACAAACAACTTTATTAATTTAAGCTGCCTAATGGGCTCGGGAGCAGCCGCGCGACGAGGGCGGGGAGGGCACGGAGCTGCCTCCGCCCGGGCACAGGGGGTTCCTGCTCCGTAAAACCCCGTCCTGGGGGGTGAGGAGCAAACTCCCAGCGTTGGAGCCTTCCGAGAAGTCTGGACCACAACCAAAATGGGCTTTTGTACCCATTTTTTGAGGAGCTGCAGGTGCTGGGAATGGCGGGATCAGGGGTGCAGGGTGCTCCTCTTGCAATCCCTGTTCCATTGGGTTTGGTCTTGCCTCAGTTTGGATCCCAGAGAAGGAGCAGGGATGCTTTCCTGGTGCAGGTGGGAGTCACCTGATGTTACACACGCGGTTTTCCCCGGGATGCTGCAGCGCTGGCTGCTGAGCTCATGGTGGGATGCGTTCCATCCATGCTGGCACATCCCAGCTGTATCCTCTGGGATGTGCAAAAGCTGGAGGGACGGGGCTGGGGACGTGCTGCAGCTCTGGAGCAGCACGTGCCGAGTGGAGAGCGCTAATGCAGCCCTGGAATTCCTGCGGAAAATGCTGTCTCCTGCTTCATCTGCTGCTCCCTCAGGCGAGAGGAGCCTCAAGGTGACCGTGCCCGGCACTGCGTTGTCCTGTGCGCTGGGGCTGGAATCTGCCCCGTGCTGCCTCTGGCATCTGTGAGGCTCCTGTATCCCTGGGAGTCCCACTGCTCTGGAGCTGGAGCCCTGGTGTCTCCCCCGTGGCAGGAGTGGATTCCTGGAGGGAGGATTTGGGATGAAATCCACCCAATTTCTGCTCCAGGCAAGAGGCTCCCAGCTCCTACAGCTGCTGGTGCATCCGAAGAGGAGGAAAAGCTTTCCCTTCCTCCTTTGGGATCCCATTAATGCAGGGTAAGGATCCCTTGGGGATGCCCATGACTCAGTGGGACCCCATTTTTTGGGGACGCTATCCCCACCCCTTCTGGGTGCTGCCACTCCTCTGCTCTGTTCCTTATGGGAGGGAGCATCCCGGACACCCTGAGCCTGTTGCAGGGTGTCTCCCATCCCCACAGCTGCAATTCCTGCTGTTCCTCATGGCTGGGAATGTCCTGAACGCTCCCAGCCTGTTTCAGGGTGTCCCCCATCCTCACAGCTCCGGGTTCTGCCGCTCTCCCCCATGGAAAGGGACTGTCAGAGGGAGCAGAGCCTGCAGCACATGGCAGAAGGTTTGAATTAGGTCTGTTCTCTCCGTGATTAATCGGTGCCTTCGGGCTCGATGGAGATTGATGGTCACCGGGAGGCTGGGGAGCCGTTCCTGTGCCCTGGGGAGGAGACCGGAGCGGCAGCGCCGGCAGCACCACCAATAGCGGGGCTGGGCTGCCTTGGCTTCCATGAGGGAGGCGGGGGATGGATACGGGATGAGACAGGAAAAGACAGCGGCTGGGATGGAACAGCCTTTCCCCCCTGGCAGCTCTCGGGGCTGCTCTGGGGAAGGGGGTGGAGGACGAGGAGAACTCGCTCCGTGCCGAACGTGGTTCCGTGGTGAGGATGTGGAGGAGCAGAGCCTTTGTTGCCATGTGCCGGCCACTGGGGCTGGGCTGGGCCCAAGGCCCGGCTGGGCCTGGCCTTGCCGAGCTGGCAGCGGGTGTGCCGGGCCCCTGCACTGCCAGGGAGCTGCTGCAGCAGCAGGGGCAGGAGCAGAGCTTTGGGCACGGAGCAGCTGCCACGGGGAGGACTCGGAGCAGCTACTGTGGGTAGTAGTTGTGTTTGGAAGTGAGGAAGGTCGGTCCCAGAGTCGCTGCCCCACGCACGGTCCCCAATCCGGAGGGAACGACGTCATTCCTGCAGTGCCAGTGGGTGCTGGGGGCGGGGGCACCTCTGGGTCCCCCTGCCTGGGGTTGTGGTGCCGGTGCCATTTGGGCCAGGGTGAGCCCTCCTGTGAGATTCCACATGCTTGGGAAAAATGGAAATCGAGTTAAAAATCAACAAACTCCAATGAAAGGCTCTGGCAGAGCCTGGTTTGATAATGAAGGCCCAGAGAAGCTGTGGCTGCCTCATCCCTGGAAGTGTCAAAGGCCAGATTGGACAGGGCTTGGAGCAGCCTTGGATGGTGGAAGGTGTCCCTGGGTGAGGACAGGTGGCAGGGGTGGGACTGGATGGGCCTTAAGGTCCCCATCCAGCCCTTGGCACTCCACTGTCATCCCTGGCCGTGCTCTCTGCCCCTCAATGCCACCGAAAACCCTCCAGTGCTGCTGTGGCCACCCAGCACTTGTCCCTCGAGTGACTCAGGGACGTGGGGATGTGGTGTCGAGTGCCAGCTGCGATCGCACCCAGGGACTGGGAGCAGGAGAGGCTGCACAAGGCTGAGAGCCCACTTCACACTTCGCTTCCAGAACAAGCACCTGCTCAGGGCCACCGGAGCCGCCGTGGGTGTCACCGGGAGCCCCTCGCCCTCATCCCGGCAGCACATCCCCGCCATCCTCAGGGCTGTCATTTCCCCGGAGCTGTTGCTGCTCCTGGTGTCATCCCCGTGCTCGCAGCAGCTCCGTTGGCTCCCGGGAGCCCGGGAAGGAGCTGCTGGAGCATCTCCGCCCACGCGTGTGCCGGGACCTGCTCTGAGCTTCCCTGCGCTCCGCGGGCTTTGATGTGGAAAAGCCGGTCCCCAAACGCTGCCGCCGCTGCTGCTGCTGCTGCTCGTGGTGTGCGTGTTCCACCGGCTGCCTGTTCCCTGTCACCGCCTCGCCGGCCTCCGGGATGGATCTCTGGGGTGCATTTCCCACCCGGAGCATTCCCCGGCGAGCCGAGCGTGGTGGGTTCAGCCGAGGATGAACCGTGGGGTGACACCGCTAATGAACCGTCTCACTTTCTCCCTCCTTCGGCTTCACGCTCCTGGGAGCAGGAGCCTGAGACTCCGAGGATTCCCGGGAGCCCCTCTTGCTCCGGATCGGATCCTTCCCCCAGCGCTTGGCTCTGCCCCAGCATGAGCTGTGCAGCCCCTGATTGGGGCAGGTCCCCCCCCGGGGACCCTTTGGGGGCTGCTGTGTCCCTGTCCCCAGTGCCGGCCCCGCTCCCGGCACTGGCAGTGGCATCTGGCATCTCCCCCTCTCCTCTCTGCTCATTCCGCCGTGTCGCTGGGAGTTGATTAGCTCTGCTAATTGCTTTACAAATAATGAGCTTCCCTAATTGCGCTGGCAGGGAGGAGGGGCTCTGCCCACCTGCCATCCCACTGGTGCTGCCAGGCCTGTGGGTCCCCTTGGCTCCTCTGGGGTGTCCTGATGAGTGTTGGCATCTGGTATTCTTGGAAGAACTCCCCTAAATCCTGTGCCCAGGGAACTGGGAGCTCCGGCTCATCCCGGGGGGCTCGGGCCATCCCCCCCTGCTCTGTGAGCCCGTGAGTGCTCCAGGACGGGTGGGATGTTCCACCGATCTCCAGGATGGATTTCCCACCCGGCACATTCCCTGGCAATCCAAGCATGGCACGTTCAGCCAAGGATGAACTGTGGGATGGCACCACAAATGACCTGTCTCCCCTTCCCTCCTCTGCCTTCACACTCCTGGGAACAGGAGCCTGGGACCCCAAGGATTCCTGGGAGCCCCTCTTGCTCTGGCTCGGATCCTTCCCCCGGCCCCGGCTCTGCCCTAGCACGAGCTGAGTGGGGCAGGTCCCCCCACCCTGGGGTCCCTCAGGGGCTGCTGAGTCCTCGGGGAGCCCCTGACTGTGGAGCTCCTTTGCGATCCCCAGTCTAGGAGTGTTTCCAGCTGCTCCAGATGTGCCTGTGTCCATCATCATCCCGTGGGAAGGGGCTGGGGCTGGGAGCAGCACCCCTGGCAGCCGGGAGCGCTGCGTGTTCAATCCCCCATGGAATCCTTCGCAGCGGATACGAGCTGCTGCTTCCCTGGAAATAGACCTTAATTAGTCCCCGCCCGGCGTAAGGATGTTAATTTGACAGGAGAGCTGGAATTCTCTGCCCTGCTGGGTGTTCAAAGCCATGTGGGGGTTATTTCAGGAGGAGGGAATTTGGGGGGGGAGGGGGTCCAACACCCGCTGCTCGCTGTCCCCCTTTTGAGACGTTCCAGCCTTCATTTTAACCAAAAAGCTGGTTTCTTGCCCCGGGTTCCCCAGCCTGTGAGAAAACCACACGTTCCCATCAAATTTGGGATTGAAATCCCTGTCTCCATGCTCGGGGAGGGAGGTGAGCGGGTTCCCCCCTCCTCCAGCAGCTCTCTGAAGATGAAACTCCACGCGCCGACTTTCTCACTAATAGAACAACTTCCTCGCTGCACACCTTTAATTAAATGAGATCTTGGTTTTAATTAATTTTTGAATGGCTGATGACTCTCTCCAGGAGCCGGGGAGAGCCGGGACCAGCACTTCACTGAATCTTGGAATCTCAGAATAGGTTGGATGGGGTTGGAAGGGACCTTCGGAACCATCCTGCGCCATGGGCCAGGGACACCTTCCACTAGCCCAGGTTGTTCCAAACCCCATCCAACCCAACCTGTCCTTGAATATTACAGGTTTGGGGCAGCCACAGCTTCCAGGGTGGCTCAGAGGGGTGTTGCTTCAGCCAAGCCCTCGCCTTGAAAAATGGTTTAAACCCAGCGAAATCTTTCTCCGTGCCTGTAATTGCCGGTGTTTGCCGGTCGTGGAATTTCGTTAACATCCCGCTGTTCCATCGATTTCTAACGTTTGTTTGCAAAACCTCCACCGTGTGTCCGAGTTCTTGAACAGCTTCCCAGAGCCATCAGCCACCGCTCCCCCTGCGCTGTGAAATATCGTTTTATGGGCCACCAGAGCGGGATTTAACGGGGCTGACGGGGCGGGGCGGGGAGAGACGGATCGGGCACTTAAACGTTCCCATTATCCGCTCCTGGCACGGCCTGGGCTTGTGCTGAGAATTCCCCAAGGCTTGGCTTTTTGCAGCAGCAGCAGCAGCAGCAGCACGATGTGAGGGTTCAGCACTGCCACCAGGGAACATGGGGGGCTGGTGTGGCGTGACTGGATCCTGGCATGGCACGCCTGGGATGGCGTTGTGTTGTCTGGGACGGTGTTCCCTGTCTTGGGGTGGTCCTGTTTTTGGGGTTGTCTTATTTTGGTGCAGTTCCATCTGGCTGCAGACCTGTAAGACGCTCCAAGGCAGCTTTGGTGAGGAGTCAGATCCTGCCTCCATGGCACATCCAGGACTGGCACGATGGGACCGTGGATCCCGGCGTGGCACAGGAATGGCACTGGTGCTGGGGTACCTGTGCTGGTGGTCCCCATTTTGGGGTGGTCCCCTTTTTGGATGGGTCCCACATGGCTGCAGACCCATGAGATGCTCCAGTGCAGTTTTGGTGAGGGCTCAACCCCCCTCCCCCGGCTCCTCCAGGACTTCACCGCTGGCACCGGAGCTCCCGGCACTGCCGGGCGATGCCGAGGCCACCCAGGGCTCTGCCATCCCCCTTCCCGCGCTCCAGAGGGATGGGATTAGGGATTTAACAGCCTGTGCCAGACAGACACTTAAATAAGCCATAAATTTGGAGTTCGTTAGTGAGGATTAATTAGTGTTTGTACAGGGCTTTGCCTCTCAGGGCAGCGCTCATGTCGCTCGTGACCTTGGCGAGGGTGGGAGTGTCTCATCACCCAGATCCCATCAGATCCCACCGTGGCACCTGGAGGGAGGAGTCCAGGAGCCACCCTGAGGGTTCAGGGGCCAGGATGCTCTGGGACCCCGAGGACAGGAACTGGCAGTCAGGAAAGAGGGGTGGCAGTCTGGGAAGGGGGGCTGGCAGTCAGGAAAGAGGGGTGGCAGTCTGAGAAGGAGGGCTGGCAGTCTGGGAAGAGAGGCTGGTGTTGTGCTGCCATGGGAAGGGGCAGAGTGGAGGTTGGTGGATGCTGGGGCATCTCCTCTGTGCTCATCTCTGCCAGCCCAGCTGAGCTCCTGCTGCTCCAGAGGCTGGAGCAGCGCCTGGGATGTACTTTGGGGGGCTGTGGAGGGGCAAGAGGTGCCAAAGCGGGGAGCACCTGCATGCCCAGCGTTGCAGGGCTGAGCCCATCCCGTGTCTCATCCCCTTGGCTTAATCCTCCTTCTCCGCACGGTGATTTTTCCATGGAATGACAGCAGCGGGTTCCGTGGCGCAGCGCTGGGCTGTGGAATGAGAAGTCACTCATCCTGCTGCTCCGGATCCCCTGGAACCGGGGTGGCTCTGTGTGGCAGCGACACAACCCCGGGGGGACACCCTGGGGGGATGCCCGTGGTCCAGGGGGAGATGCTACGGGAGGAGCAGGAATCCCCCCTGGCAACCCCTCTTGGACCCCTTGGCAGCGCGGGATTTATCACGTGGCTCTGCTCCAGCCCTGGCACGGGGCCGGGAATTGTGCTGGCACTGCCTGAATAACGGAGTGGCCTCCATGCCCCAGCGCCTCGCCGGGGAGCGGAGCGGCAGTGCCGGCCTTCCCGACCACATTCCCGAGCCGTGCCAGAGCTCCCTGCCGGCCACCCCACCAGTCGTGCCATCCTCGTGTGCCCAGCTGGGTCTTAATCTTATGTGGGGCCAGGAAAAAGCTCCCTCCCTGCCGGAGAACCGGCTCCAGGGCCGGGCACAGCTGGCCCTGCGGCCTGGCTGCCCACCACAGCTCCGTGCCCATCTCGTTGGGTGCCAGGAAGCTTCTCTGTTTGCCACAAGTGGTCCCCCGGCGAGTGTAAAAGCTCCTGCTTCCAGGGGAAATCCCATCTCTGCCGGTCCCCACGTCCTGCCAGGATCAGGACCTGCCTGTGATGGGGTGGGCGCTGGGTGTGCGTCCCCGGGGGGTCCCCTTGCAGGATCCGACCTGTTCCATCACTGGTGCTGGCAGGGCCGTGGCGATGTGGGCGGAGAAAGGAATGTCTCCAGGGAGCAGCCTGGGAATGAACCCTGTCAAGGACAATAAACTCTATCAAAGCCTCGTTCATTAGGGAGGAGCTGAGTGCCGTTGTCTTTATCCACTCACTCCCTCTCCCATCGGACTCCACTCCTCCGTTTCCGGCTGATTTTGCCTGTTCTCCCTCTTATCTGTGTTTTCCTGCCCAGCTCAGGGAATCTGGGGGTGGGGGGGCCATACCCAGGGCACTGTGCCAAGGGCCTGCCTCCACCAGTGTGGGCTGGGAGCTCCCAGGGTTGGGGTGGGTTGGGTTGTGTAGGGGTGGGTTGTGTTGGGTCGAGTGGGGTTGGGGTGAGCTGTGTTGGGTTAAGTTGGATTGAGTTCGAGGGGGTTGGGTCATGTTGGGTCGTTGTGGGTCACATGGGGTTCTGTTGAGCTACATTGGGTTGAATCCCCACTGCCATTTCTGTTGGAAAACTCCCCTTTTTTTTTTCTCAGCCTTTGCAGGGATTTGATCTCCATCAGACACCCCTGAGCAGGGGCTGGGGGTTTATCCCCCCTGGCCACCCCCACCCCAAATTCCCCCTCATCCCTTCTCCTTACGGAGCTGCCACTTGGAGCAGCCTGACCTGGCACCACAAGGCTGCTGGCACATCCTCCTGGGGGCAAGTTTGGGTTATCCCAGGATCCCCTCGGGGTTCAACGGAGCTCGGGGAGCCCAAACCGGGGTGCAGGAGCGGGTGGGCACCTGTGGGAGAGGGGTGGGAGGAGCGATGCTGCTCGTGGGGTGTTTAGGGGGGCTCCTCTGATCTCTCCCCTCTCTGCCCCCCTGCAGGACAAGAACAGGAAGCTGAGGCCCCTCTACGACATTCCCTACATGTTCGAGGCCCGGGAATTCCTGCGCAAGAAGCTCATTGGGAAGAAGGTACGGAGGGATGGGATGAGGGGACAAGAGAGGGGGTGAGGGGACAAGAGAGGGGATGAGACCAGTGGTGACTCCAGTGGTGTTCCCAAGGGTCCAGGACCCACCAGTGCTGGTGCTACTGCTTTTGTAGGAATCCTTATGGACAACCCCAAGGCTCTTCACAGGGAATTCCCAAATCTGGAGCACCCTTTGAAGGATTGGGATCCCCATTTCCCGGGAACGCCTCTTTGCTTTTTCCCTTTGTTTCCCAGGCATATTTTTCTGGGCTGGTTTAGCTCAATTCAGGGAATGAGGAATGTATTAACTACGGGAGCGCACGCTCCGGATGCAATTTTCCAATGCTCATAAAACGGTCAAATAAAATCAATTCCCTCGGCAGCGAGGCCGTCGCTGCTGCTCGGCCAGGGCTCTTTCGGTGCCTAATTGCATCTTTCCAGCTCGGAGCCCCGCCTGGCTATTCCCAAAAAATAGGGGAGGGGGAAAAAAAATAGCAGCTTCTGAGACCTTTTCAAAGGGAAGTCTGGTGCTTCTCAGAGTTGGAAGAGGGTGGGGGAGGTGTTGGCGGGATTTATGATGGGAGCATGGGAGTCTGGAATGGAATTTCAGGTGGTTCTAGAGGGTCCTGGCACCTTGGTGAAGTCCCAGTCTGAGTCACCCCAGGGTTACTGGTGCCAGTTTTCCCCCATCCACTGTTCGTGTGCTGTGTTGTAGCAGGGACTGCTGTCCCCAGCTCTGTCACTGTCCCTGTCCCTAAAGGAGCCACTCGGTGACCAGTGACCCCCCAAAACAGCAGCACCAAGCCTGTGGCACAGCTCCAGCACTGGGGGCCTCTGGAGGGTGACCTGGGGAGCCCCTGAGACTCTGGGGGAGCCCTGGGATTCCAGGGAGCCCAGCCTGCCCTGGGTCCCTGAGGCTGTTCCGGGGAGTCCTGGGGTTCCAGGGAGATCTGCCTGCCCTGGGTTTCTGCCCCCTTTCCAAGGAACCGACAGTATCCCCTGGGTCTGCATAAAAATAATGCCCTCCCCGTTGCTTCCCAAAATAATTCCCTCTGGAGAAAGCACAGGGTGGGGGGATGAGGAAGAAATATCCCTGTTGTGGCTGCCGTGACCCCTTCTCCTTCTGTTTGTGCTGGGAGGAGAGCTGGGATGTGGGAAACCACCTCTGTATTCCCTGTCCCTGGGCAGAGGGAAGTTTCCAGGCTGGGATTTTTATGGCACTCAAAGAGCAGATTTGGGGGTTTTTTTTGGCTCGTGTGCCAGAGCCTCTCCTTGCTCCACCACGTCCTTCCCGGCGCTCTGGAATTTGCCCGGTGGCGCGGGATGAACTGGAGGCCGCGGCCCCCCCTGCGGCACCCGCTGGTGTTGGGCTGCTATGGATTTGTGGAATAAATCTGTGGAGCGTGGCGGGAAGGGCCGGATCCTGCGCGCCATCGATCACGCTGTGCCGGGGAGCGGCTCCGGGGAATTGCCGCGGTGCAGGAGATGGATCGGGGCTCTTCCCTAATTAACTGGGGGATTAATCGCTCGCATGGAGGGAGCCGGCGCTGGAGAGCGCCGGGATAAACGGCCCCTGTGCATGGAAGCGATGCTGCCCTGTGTCCCATGCCTGTGCCCTTATCCCCGTTCCCCATCTCCCATCCCAGTGCCCCATCCCTGTGTCACATCCCCATTTCCCATCCCCATCCCCTTCCCTCTCCCTGTTTCCAACTGGGAATGCCGCTCATCCGCAGTGCCACGAGCCCAGAACCAGCTCTGGCAGACCTGGAAAGCAGCAGCCGGGGGTTTCCTGGCAGTTTTCCCGTGCATCCACCTGTGTCTGTTCCCCTCAGAGGTGCCAGGATGCTTCCTGGGATGCTTCCAGGAATGCTCCTTTTGGGGTTACTGATAGCAGCGCTCTCAGCGCCAACTCTGCCAGGGCTCAGACCTGGGGAAAAAACCAAGGGATGCGTTGGACTGGGGAAAACATTCCCGTAGGAGCAGGGAAAGACTTTGGCAGATTTTTGGAACGATGGACAATTTTTCCTGCGTGTTGCTGGAGCTTGGAAGCTCCGGGAGAGCACAGCACGGCACGGCCACTCGAGAGGGGTTTTTGGGAAGATTCCGCTTTCTGGTGCAGCCGGGGATGGGGGCAGAGGGGGATTCATCCCTCGGGAAGCGGCGCCGTGCTGGGAACGGGGATCCTGTGCCTTGGAATGTGCCGGTGCCGGGGTGGCTTTGCAGGGCTCCAGCTCTGGAGCGTCACGGGAACGGGCTGCGTCATCCGCTGCTTCCACGGGTGGGACTGGGGAGGATTTGGCTGTTGGGGAGGATTTGGCTGCTCAGAGCCCAACTGGGAGAGATGTTTTCCCGCCTGTGCTGCGCTTGGAATAAGCGGCGCGTGCGGCTGCAGCCGAGCAGGGGGGGAGCTGCAGTGGGCTGGGCTGGCTCCCTGACAGCAGGCGAGGGGAAAAGAGGCAAATGGGATTATTCCCGGTGTAATGATCTGAAATTCAGGGATAGATCCTCTCCCTGCACCTCTCTCTCCCTCCTCCCGAAGCTTCCCAGCCCGGCACTTCCATGGTTACCCCTCCCCACCCCCGACAAGGTCGATCCTGCCCCGGGGCTCAGCTCAGGGGGCTCCATGGCTGCTCCTGGATCCAGAGGCAGGGGGGGAGCTCGGAGCTCTGGGATCCGCCGGCTCCGCTCTCGGCGATGCCGGAGGCACTGGAGGCTCCGTGGGGGCTGTCGTGGAGCATCCCTGTACCACATCCCAACCCTTTTCCAGGAGAGATGATAGGAGGATGCAGAGCTGGAGGGGGTTAGGGGAGAGCTCGGTGGGGCCGCCTCCTACTTCCCATTCCCAGGAAACCCCCCCTCCCTGAAGCAGGATGTGTGGGGAGCCTGGGATGAGCCTTGGGAGGGAAATTGCTGCTCCAGAGGGAAAACGTGTCCCCGGATCTGCCCCCCGGGGGTTCTGCTGCCCCCGCTGTGCCTCCTGCATCCTCTCATCCCACCGGGATTCATGTCACATTCCCCATGAGGTTTTCCTATCACGTGTCCCCCCAGATTCCTGATCCTCACCCATATTCCCAGCCTGGCCCCCCCCCCTACCCCCCCGCAGGTCTCTGGGAGCCTCTTCCCAGCCTCAGAGGCAGACGGGGGGGCACCCACCCTCCCCTAACCCTCCCCGCCCCCCACCCCATTCCTGCCACCCGGCACGAGCTGCCAGGGAGGTAAAAATATTCCCCGGGAGCGGGTGACGCCGCCGGGCCGGGAGATCCGCGGGCGTTCCGGGTATTTATAGCCCGGCAGGTCTGGGCTGCCACCCACCCCCCATCTGCGCCCACCCAGCCCTCCCTGTGCCCACCCCGGGTCCTCCCCCCCGTGTCCCTGCGGGAGGGGACGGGCCCTTCCAAGCCCCTGGGACAGGTGGGAATATTGGGGGGTGTCACTGGCACATCCCAGAGCCCCCACACACCCCCCAGCCTGGGACACCCAAAGGTGGGGCTGTTCCCCCTGTGCCCCCTGGGGCCAGTCCCTCCCCAGGGGGACGAGCTCTCCTCCCCCCTTTCAGTCCATCCCTGGGAGGGGGATGCACCCCAATCTCTGTCCCGTATCCAGTGGGGACACGTCCCCCACTGCTGTGGGATCCTGAGGCTGGAGCAGGGATCCTATCCCCCCAGTCCAAACTGGGACTGAACTGGGGCAGGACACCATGGGCTGGGGGGCCCTGGGGGGCTCTAGGGGTGTCCCCACCTCATTGGGACCAACTGTGGGGACAATGTGGGGACCACGTGCTGGGAACCACCTCATTGGGAATCTGATGCTGGATACGTTGTGGTGGGGGCCACATCCTGGGGATTCCAGGGACCCCAACGAGGGGCTGGCAGATCTGGGGAAGCCCCAGTGATTCCAGGGAACCCCATTCTGGGCTGGTGAGTGTGGGGGAGCTTCAGGATTCCAGTGCCCCTGACTATGGGCTGGTGGGGAGCCCTGGAATTCCAGGGACCGTGACTCTAGGCTGGCTGGTCCTGGGGACCCCCCCCCAGATTCCAAGGCCCCCGACTGTGGGCCGGCAGTCCCGGGAGCCGGGCGGGTGACATTGAGCGCGGTGGCTGCACAAAAGCCACGGCTCCTCCGTGTCGTGCTGCTCTTCCCCGGGCTGGATCTGCTCCCGGGAGCGGAGCTGGCGGAGTGATTTAATCCACACTGACTGCAGCTGACCTTGGAAACCCGCCCAGACACGGCCGGCACCGACGGCGGCTGCACTGGGGGAGCGGGGCCCGTGAGGGTCCCAGGGCTGCAGGGGGGGACCCTGCACCCACCCCAGTCCTGGCCACCCCATCCTGCCCTCCCGACCCCTCCCTGGCCACGTTGCCCTCAGCACCCAAAAATTCTTTGCTTTATGTTGCCCCATGCCAGAGCTCTGGGACTGTGGGGTGACAGTGACAGTGATGGTGACAGTGACGGTGACAGTGATGGTGACAGTGACAGTAATGGTGACAGTGGCACGTCTGGCGTTGGATAGACCCGGCTCTGCAGTTGGGTGGTCCTGGGTGTTGTCTCTCTGCACCTCCAGCTCCTTTTGAAGCTTTCCAGCCGCTTCCCCAAGCCTGGAGTGTTCCATGGGGTTGGTGTGACCCAAGGGTGGGACACGACACGTCATGGAATCATGGAATGGTTTGGATGTGAAGGGATCCTCAAGGTTGTCCATGGGCAGGGACACCTTCCAGTGGCCCAGGTTGCTCCAAGCCCCGTCCAACCTGCCCTTAGACACTTCCAGGGATCCAGGGGCAAGCACAGCTTCCCTGTACCACCTGTCCCAGTGCTCCACTTGCCCTCCTTGAACTCATCCCACTGATCTTGTCCCATGGATCCCGTCTGTCCAGATGTGAAACCTTCCTGCCCCCAGGCCCATCCAGCGCAAACCAACCCATGCCAGTGGAACGAACGGGACGTGACATGGCACATCCCTGCTGTGGGCTGAGGGGTGACCCCATCCCCATCCCATGCCATGCCGTGTCGTGCCATCCCCATCCCAATCCCTCCTCGCTTCTCCCCTCCTGGTGGCAATCCAGGATCCCTCCCCGAGCTGTAGGATCCCCCGTTCCCCCCCCCCAGCACCTCCGCAACCCCCCAGCTCATCCCGAGCCAGGTGTTTCCCACGCCAGCCGCTCCTGAGCCAGACACTGCCAAAGCCCCGGAGCAGCTGAATTCCCAACCTGCCTCTCGGAGTAATCGGCGTCTCTTTTTCCCCTCCAGTGGTTCTGACACGAGCTTTGCTGCGAGGAATCGCTTTAACCGCTCCCCTTAATTGGCGCTTTCCTGCCGGAGCCCCCTCTCCGCTGCGGAAAAGCCTCGGCTCCGGCGCCCTGCCAGCGCTCCGACCTTTCCTGCATCTTTATGCTCATTTAATAAGTGATTTTTGGGATGAGCCGAGGCTTTGAAGGGGGTTAGGGATGCTCCTGCCTCGCCTGTCTGGCTCCCTTTGGCTCAAGCTGCCGGAGCGAGCGCTGGCCATGCGGAACGGGCACGGTGCCGTGCCTGGAAAAAAAAAATCCATAGTGCCCAAATCCAGCCCTGGGGCGGCGGGAGGCAGCACCAGGATGTCCCCACAGAGCGCTGTGTCACCCCTGTGTCACCCCTGTGTCACCTCACGTCACCAGACCGAGGCAGCCTCAGCCTCCTCCCGCTGAGGTGCCACTAGACCAGGGAGGATGGAGCTTTGCTGGGGAGGCAGAGCTGTGGGATTGGGTGGGATTGGCATGGAAATGGTGCCTGTGGATGTGGGATATGATGCTGGTAGCTGCTGAGGGGGTGATGGCCAGGAGATGCTGGAGGTGATGCCTGGAGAAAGGAAGGCTCCAGGGAGACCTTCCAGTGCCTAAAGGAACTCCAGGAGAACTGGAGAGGGACTTGGGACAAGGGGTGGAGGGACAGGACGCAGGGAATGGCTTCCCACTGCCAGAGGGCAGGGATAGATGGGATATTGGGAAGGAATTGCTGGCTGGGAGGGTGAGCAGGCCCTGGTCCAGGTTTTCCAGAGAAGCTGTGGCTGCCCCTGGATCCCTGGAAGTGTCCAAGGCCAGGCTGGACGGGGCTTGGAGCAACCTGGGCCAGTGGAAGTTGTCCCTGCCCATGGCAGGGGGTGGCACTGGATGGGCTTTAGTGCCCCTTCTCACCCAAACCATTTCCATGATTCCACGATCCCTGCACCCCCCAGCTCATCCCAAGCCCCAGCACAGCAGGATCTGCCCCCCAAAGAGATCCCCAGTACCTGCTGTTCCCTCCTGTCCCTGTCTGGGGACACCAGAGTGGTGGCAGCGCTTGTTCCCGAGCCGTTCCCTGGGCAGGGGGAGGTGGAGGGGCCGGAGACCGGCATGGGGATTTGGGCACAGGGAGGAAAGAGGAAGAGGTGATCCAGCCATCCCTAACTTGCCCCCTTTGGTTCCAGGTGAACGTGTCCGTGGATTACATCCGCCCCGCCAGCAGCGCCACCGAGACCGTGCCCGCCTTCTCCGAGCGCACCTGCGCCACCGTCTCCATCGGTGGGATGTGAGTGCAGCCCTGCCCTTGCACCTTCCCACCCTGCATTCCCACCCTGCCTTCCCACCCTGCATTCCCACCCTGCCTTCCCACCTGGCACTCTCTGGGGTGCTGTGGGCTCAGACATGACCCGTGGGGATGGAGGGTGGCTCATCTGTGCCCTGCTCCCCACTCGGCTTGGGATCAGCACCCCCTGCCTGCATCCCAGTGTCAGGATTCTGGGGGATACAGTGGGATGCTGCTGCCTGGCACCTCCCAGAACTGCTCCCCACCCCCAACTCCAGCAGTTTTGGGGGTGCTGGGATGAGGGGCCATTACGGCTTCCTCCAGGGGTGGCTTTTGGAGGAGCCGTCTCTCTGCTGTGTATCCCAGGATGTCTGTGCTTCCCAAGGGACATCACCTCCCTGATTTCCATCCTCCGTGAGAAGCTTCAGGAGTGAGGGGTGTTCAGGAATGTGGGGCGTTCTGGAGCAGCCCTCCCTTGTCCATAATTTTTGGCTTTGGCCCCCTCAGGACACGGGGTACCGGGTGCCTCCGGCACATCCCTGTGGAATGGCTGTGGCTCCAGCACATCCCCCTGGAGAGGCCGTGGCTCCTCTGGCAGCGGCTCTGGGAGCTGCGTAGGGAGGATTTGTCATAGGCCCTTGGCTTGCTTTCCTGGTTTTTTTTCCCGGTAGCAGCTATTTTGGAAAGCGCCCAAAGCGCTGCAGCGCTGCCTTTTCCTTCCTTATTCCAGGGGCTGCAAGAGCTGCAATTCCCTTCCCTTAATCCAGGGGCTGGGAAAGCTGCACTTTCCTTAGTCCAAGAGGCTGGGAGAACTGCAGTTCCCCTTCCCTTAATCCAAACCTGGGAGAGCTGTGTTTTCCTGCCCCTAATCCAAAAGGTTGGGAGAGCCGGCAGCTGTGGTGCCGCATCCTGGGATGCTCCCAGGAGCGCCCGTGCCATTCCCGGTGTCTGGTGCTGCATCCCGGGATGCCGGGGGTGGAACAGAGCGGGGTCTGTGTCCCCAGGCCCGTGCCAGGCTGGGATGGAGCAGGGAATAAAGCCTGGCTTGTCCTCCTGGAGTGTCCGCCCGGCATCTGGGCTGGGCTGAGCCTGCTTGGAATTCCGGGCACGGCAGTGGCACTGGGGTGGGAGCCAGGGCAGGAGCTGCAGCCCCCGCTCCCAGCTCCAGGCTCCGGGAACTGGGGGCCTGGAGCACAAACCCGCCTTCTCCTGCCGGATCCCTGCCTGCATCCTTGTCCATATCCCTGCCTGGATCCTTGTCCATATCCCTGCCTGCATCCTTGTCCATATCCCTGCCCGCATCCCTGCCTGGATCCCTGCCCGTATTTCTGTCTGTATCCCTGCCCATTTCCCTGTCTGTATCCCTGCCTGTGTCCCTTCTGGATCCCTGCCTGGATTCTTCCCTGGATCCCTGCCCGTATTCCTGCCTACATCCCTGCCTGGATCCCTGTCTGGATCCCTGCCCATGTTCCTGCCCAGTTCTCTATCCGTATCCCTGCCTGTGTCCCTGCCCATGTTCCTGCCTAGTTCCCTATCCATATCCCTGCCTGTATCCCTGCCTACATCCCTGCCCGTATCCCTGCTCATATTCCTGCCTGGATCCCTGACTGTATTCCTGCTGGGTCCCCGTATCCCTCCATCCCACTTCTCCCTTCCAACTTCTCGATGTTTCTGGCCTGATCAGCTGCTGGGACAGCATCCCACAGAATTCCATAGCATTCCATAGCATCCCTCAGCATCCCACAGCATCCC
>NW_020957033.1:60375-62608 GCF_003031625.1 Empidonax traillii
GTATCCCTGCTCATATTCCTGCCTGGATCCCTGACTGTATTCCTGCTGGGTCCCCGTATCCCTCCATCCCACTTCTCCCTTCCAACTTCTCGATGTTTCTGGCCTGATCAGCTGCTGGGACAGCATCCCACAGAATTCCATAGCATTCCATAGCATCCCTCAGCATCCCACAGCATCCCACAGCTCTGCACCGAAGCTGCCGCAATGCGAATCCCACAAATCCTTGGAAGAAAAAGCCCCTAAAAATCATCAAACCCAAATTTTGGGAATGCCCTGAACTATAACTCCCAGTGTAATTCCAGGCAGGATGGGGCAGATTCCTTCCCTGAGGAGCAGGGCCAGGTGCTGCAGTTTGGGGCTGATTTGGCCCAAATGGTGAATTTTGGGAAGGGAGTAGGTTTGGCACTGCAGATCCCGATCCCAATCCATGCCGGGTACTGGCAGGGGCTGCGGTGTGGGAAAACACCCCTTGGGAACTTCCTGTGAGATGCTGGGTAGAAAAACCGGGAAAGGAGTTCTGGGAGAAGCTTCAAAATTGCCATTTTTTTGCTTTAATTGGAATCTTTTGGCCTAAGGAGGTTTTTTCCCACCATAATCCCGGGTTTTGATCTGGGATTGATGGGGGATCCACCTTCCCTCTGCCCCCTGGCTCTGGCTCTGCTTCCAGAGCTTTGCTTTGAGGTGGGAATGGGGGGTGCATCCCGCTCCCTGGGCCCGGGTGAGGAGCAGGGGGGGATATGGAATCCACAGGCTGGAATTCCTTCAAGCTGTTATCCCTGTTTCCCTCTTCCTTGCCCTCCTTCCAGCAGTGGGAAGGGGTCTGGTTCCACCCCAGTGCTCCCAGAACACTTCCCAGGGTGCCAGGATCAGTCTCAGTGGGAATTCTGAACCTTAAAAGCTCTAAACCTGGGAAGAATTCCGGGTTTTCCTACGATTTCCAGCTTGAGGAGGGTGTTTTGGTGCTCGGAAGCAGCAGAATTTTGTGTGTGGGAATGCTGGGAATACTGGGACATCTCCAGAGCATCCAGCCTCTCCAGTGGCGCAGGAAGGGGGACAGGGGGACACTTTTCTACACCCTTTTCCAGGATGCAGCTGGGATAGGGAGTGGGATGTGACTGGGATGGGGAGCAGGTTACAGCTGGAATGGGAGGTGGAATACAGCTGGAATGGAGAGTGGGATACGACTGGAATGGGAGGTGGAATACAGTTGGAATGAGGAGTGGGATACAGCTGGAATGGGGGTGGGATACAACTGAAATAGGAAGTGGAATGCAACTGGAATGGGGGTGGGATACAGCTGGAATGGGGAGTGGGATACAGCTGGAATGGGGGTGGGATACAGCTGGAGTGAGAGGTGGAATACAACTGGAATGGGAGATGGAATACAGCTGGAATTGGAGTGGGATACAGTTGGAATAGGAGGTGAGATACAGCTGGAATGGGGGTGGGATACAGCTGGAATAAGAGGTGAGATACAGCTGGAATGGGGGTGGGATACAGCTGGAATAAGAGGTGAGATACAGCTGGAATGGGGGTGGGATACAGCTGGAATGGGGAGTGTCAGGGCCACTGGGCCACCGGGGGCCACCAACCCTTCCCCCCCAGCCTCCTGCTCGTTCCCAGAGCAGCCAGAGGTGCCCATTCCCAGTGCTCGGCATTCCCAGCGCTGCCGCAGCTGCTCCCGCTGCAGCCGTTCCCTGGCTCACCAATCCCGAATTTTTTTGATTCCTCCCCCTGCTCTGAGACCTATTTTTGGCTCCCGGTGATGGATTTGCCCTTCCCCCTCTGCCCGGGGTTCGGGAAGGGATGTGCACAAATATATCCGCGGTTTTTGGGATATGGAGGGAATTAGCAGGCGGGGAATTGGGGAATTAGGGATGCGCCCGGCAAAGGAGAATTTATGGATCTGCTGAAAGCAGCCGAGTGGGATGGAGCCCCCCCAGCCTCACACGTGGCTCTCCCCCAACCCCCCCCCAAACTGGTGCCCACCCCCTGCTCCTGGGAATAAAAAAGGCTGGATTGGGAAATCAAGGAGGAGTTCCCATGGCCTGGGGGTGTCACCCCCCTGGATTTGGGGTGATGGGGGGGGGTTTAGGGTGTCTTGGGGGTTTTGGGGTGCTCTGGGTGGGGCTAGAGATGGTGGTGCCCCCTCATCCCCCTCCACCCCAGCTGGTGCCCACCCCCCTCTCCCTTAAAAAAAATATGGGATTAGGGAATCGAGGAGGAGTTCCCA
>NW_020957033.1:64767-69608 GCF_003031625.1 Empidonax traillii
TCCGTGTCCGTGGGGTGGGCGGCCGGCAGATTGCTCGGAGACTCATTCCTGGGATGTGCCTTTTGGGAGGCCTGGCAGGAAATCAGCATCTCCGAGCGCTGCGACGTGGGCGAGATTCCAGCCAGGCACTGGGATACCCGGGCTGGGATGTGGCACATGGAGCCTGGAGCAGCACTCCGGGTGCTGGGGGGGTAGATCCTGGATGTTCCCACCGTGGAGGTGCCGGATGGTCCCGCTCACTCCCGGTGCAGGGCTGGTGGCAGAGGTGGCTTGTCCATGCTGGAATCCCTGGCACATCCCGACTCCGTGGTTGTGCTGGCACTGGGCAGAAGTGCCGGCAGCTCCAGGGTGATGCCAGGGATGGAGGGAATGGGAGGTTTGGGCTGAGTTTGGGGTGCAAGGCCCAGATCTCCCAGCGGAGAGGGGCTCGGAGCAGTCGAGATGATCTGTTTGATGTTCCGGGCTCTTCAGCAGAGCCTGGAGTCACATCCCAGACCTGTGCCCGTGCTGTGGGCTCCTCCAGCATCCCAACACATTCCAACCTTTCCCAGCCTCCCGTGCCCAACCCTATGGCAGGAGATCCAGGTCTGGCATCAAGTCCAGACCCGGCACCGGCCCCACCATTCCCACTGGGTTTTCCAATCCCTTCGGTGCCCTCCATATATTCCCTCATTCAGGCTCCTCATTGCCTCCATGTTATCCCGGGAATACCTTATTCCCGTGACTGAGATTATCCAGCTGCAGTGTCCGGGCTCTCCCGGCGGGCACGAGGATGACTCCGGCTCTTCCCGCCGCAGCAGGCGCTGACTCCCGGTGCTCCCTGTTTTCCAGGGCTATCAAGAACGGGAAGGGACTGCACAGCAAGAAGGAGGTGCCGATTCACCGGGTGGCCGATATCTCCGGGGTAAGGAGATGCCGGAATTCTGCTGGCACCGCTCTGCCAGGGGAGCCAGGATAAAATGGGATAAAACACCACCCGGAGCCTTTGATTTTGGGAACTTGCTGGGGTTTTTTCCCCTTTCTTCCTTGGATAAATATACTGGGAGTTGTCCCGTGGAGCTTCGTGGCCTGGGAACCGGGTGACCGGACCCAACACCAGAATGCCGGTGGAGATCTGGGATCCCCCAGCTCTGCTGAGGGAATATGGGGATCTTGACACCCCCACCAGCCCTGAGAGCTCGTTAAGTATTTCTTAATGAATATTAATAAGGAGTTATATCGAGCGATTTGCCGCTGGGATGTTTCGGGGGGAATCCTGGGAAAGGGGAGTCCCAGGATGCTCCGTTAGGGATGGCACGGAATCCAACCTGCCTGTGCCAGGCAGCCACTCCCATGGGGGTGTTTTGGGGCATGTCCTGGGGTGCACGGCAGGCTGTGGCGATTCCAGAGGGTCCCTGGACTCCGAGGAGTCTCCACATTCCCACTTTGACCCCCCCTCTTTCCCCTCCCTGCAGGACACGCAGAAGGCAAAGCAGTTCCTGCCGTTCCTGCAGCGCGCCGGCCGCTCCGAGGCCGTGGTGGAATACGTGTTCAGCGGCTCCCGCCTGAAGCTCTTCTTGCCCAAGGAAACCTGCCTCATCACCTTCCTGCTCGCAGGTGAGCCCCCCCAGCCACCTGCTCCGCAGGGGAAGCACCGGGATGCACCGTGGATCCACCGGGATCCAGCACCGGAGCTGCCCACTGGGCCGGACTGGGACAGGGGGAGTTGAGCTTGGAATTGGGAAGGATGTTCTCCCCAAAAAAACTCGGGAGCAGGTGGGGAACCCCAAACCAGGGGAGTAGGTGGGAAACCCCAGATTTGGGAGAAGATGGGAAACTCCAGGGTGGGGATGGGAATGGGGATGCGGATGAGGAAGAACGTGAGGATGAGGATGGCGATAGGGATAAGGATGGGATGGAGATGGGATAAGAATGAGGACAAGGACAAAGGTGAGGTTTAGGATGAGGATGAAGACGAGGATCAGAATGAGAATGGGGATGAGGATGGGGATGAGGGTTGAGAATGAGGATGAAATGAGAATGGGGATGAGGATAAGCTTCCCAAATCCCAGGCATTTCCATGTGCTGCCTCCTCAGCAGGCAGAGGGTGACCGGGATGGGGGTTCCCATTGCCGGTGTGAGCAGCTGCTCCTTGAGCTCCTTGATCCTCCAGATCCCTGGCTGGGGGGGCTGTGGGGCGGCTCATCCCTGGCTCCCGTTTCCATGGCAATAACCGGGTTTGCCAGATGACCCTGAGCAGGGATCGTTCACAACTCAGTTATGAAGAATTCTATCAGTGTTTAAAGGGATCGGATCCGGGGATCAAACACTGGGAAAGGTGGCTCCTCTGAGGGAATGCTGATCCTGGGGGAGCGAGGATGGAGTTGGGGAGTCTTTGTCCATCCCTTTGTTCCCAGACCTGGGGATTGTGTCCTGTCGCTGTCCCACACAGGCAGCGGCACTGGGATGGGGTTTGGGAAGGGGGAGGCTCTGTGCCTGCTCACAGGGATGCTCCCAGTCCAACCAGTGACCTGGGACGACCAGGAATGATACTCCCAGTGTGGAAGTAACCTGGGGTGACCTGGGATGGTGCCTTGGGATCCCCTTGTCCCTCCAGCCCCTCGCATCCCAGAGCCTTTTCCCGTTGCATCCATCTTGTGCTCCGGATGCCGACAGATCCTGGAGCACCCCGGACATGGCCAGCCCAGCCAGGGACCCCTAGTCCCACCCAGTGCCCCCCAAACCCCCAAACGTCCCCCTCCAGGGCCCAAACACTGGGAGCAATGAGGGCATTCCATCCCCGGATCCAGCTGGAGAGTAAGCATTCCCAACCCTATCCCAAGCTGACTCCTGCCATGTGGAGCGTGTCCTAAACCTGTCCTTCTCCGTGTGCTCTTGCCTATAAATATCCCGGAGTCTGATTTTATCCATTGTCAAAGCCAGTGGGAAATGCTGGGAAAATGCAGCTCCCCCTTCCTGGCCATGGGAATTGTCAGGAGTGATGAAACTCCCACGTGCCTGGGAGGAGGAACTGGGATCGACTGAACTCTTTCTGGATTCGAGAGGCTGGCACCGCTCTGGAATCCCAGAGCCCACCGTGGTGCCCCTGGGATATGTAGGGATTGGGATGAGGGGCTGGCACCTCCCTAGAGTCCCAATGCCCACAGGATCCATAGGGAATGGGATGGGGGACTGGCACCTCTTCCCTGCTCCTTGGTCCTGTGCCTTGCAGGGTCCCGATTCCATGAGGTTCCCCGCTCCACAGGGGTCCCTGTTCCGTGTTTCTCCTCTTTGGAGCTCCATGATCCCGCTCCATGGAGATCCCTGCTCCCCCCTGCTCTGTTCCAGCGGGGGATTAATGCCCCAAATTATTCCATCCCTTAAAACCCCAGCGGCCACGATCCCGGCAGGACCTTCCAGCTTTCATTTTCCCTGGTTTTGATTGGTTTTCTCGCCGGTGCCATTCCCAACCCTCCTCTGCCAAGCCAGGAATAGGATAAATATCCGCCTTTTATCAACGCCTGCCTTTTTTATGGATATCAAATGCAAATGAGCACCATAAAGAGAAGCCAAGTCCCTTAAAATGTGACTCCAGGGATGCTCCCGAGGGAGCTCATCCCGGCTTTCCAGCTAAAATAGATCCGTCGGAGCACTATAAATATGTGCAGATAGAGGCACTGCTTTAATCCCAAATTTCTCTTTCCTGGGCGAAACTCTGGAGCCTGACGCCTTCCCGGGACGGGGGCTGGGAGCGGCAGAATTCCCGAGGGATGAGGGGGAATGTTGGGGTGCGGGGCCACGTGGCACCAGGGTGTCCCGAAATTCCCCAAGGAAACACTGGAGCTGTGGAACTGGGAGGTGGGGATGGGAATCCAGAGTTTTTCCATGTGAGCATTCCTGTCACGGGGCTGCTCCGGTGCTGTGTCCACTGGCCCCACTCCCGCGGTTACTGGATGCACCCTCCCTCCTGCTCATCCCTCTTTCTCCCAAAATCCATAAATCCTCTGGGAGATTGATCCCTGGCATTCCACCCCGGCACGGCCAATCCTTGCCCAGGGTCATCCCGGAGCCCTGCACCCTTCCAGGCACAGCAAGCTGGGAAAAGCTGTTTAAATCCCAGGAATTTGGGCTGGAAAGGTCCCTGCTCCAAGAGATTTTCCCTGGAGAGATTTATTTTCTATATTCCCGCTGATGGCCAGGGAGGCCCAGCCCCTCCCAGGATCCTGCGGGGTGCTGTGGGATACCTGGGATGCTGTGGGACACCCCAGGATGCTGCAGAATATCCCAGGGATACCGTGGGATACCCTGGGATGCCACGGGATACCCCAGGATGTGCAGGATGCCCCTGCCCAGCGACACCCAGGGGCGCTCCGGCATGTCCATGGGATTGCTGCGGGATGCCCTGGGACGCTGTGGGATTCTCGCTCCCATCCCTCCATCCCTCAGGGCCGGAGCAGCCCCCACAGCCGCCCCTTCCATCCCCCCCAGCTCCAGCTCAGCAGGGTTGTGCTGGAATTCTGTGGGAAGCCCAGGGGAGCGCGGTGGCTGCAGCACTTGCAGCCGCATCCCTCATTAATCCGTCACGGCTCCCCGGGAAGAGCGGCAGAGCCGCGGGTTCGGGATTAGTTGCTATTTTTGAAGCGCTGGATAACTTTTCCCGAGCGCCAAACATCCCCTTCCCCTCTCCCTGCAGCGTTCCCAGGGGGATGAGCGCGTTCAGCCCATCCTTTCTGAGCTTTGCCTTTTCCAGAATCTTCCCTTGGGTGGGGTTGGGAAGCGCCGGGGCCGGGAGAGGATCCAAAGTGGGATCCCAGCATGGAGGAGCCGGCAGCCAGAAAACGCTGCTCTCAGCTCATGTAGTT
>NW_020957033.1:69888-74082 GCF_003031625.1 Empidonax traillii
CTCCCTGCAGCGTTCCCAGGGGGATGAGCGCGTTCAGCCCATCCTTTCTGAGCTTTGCCTTTTCCAGAATCTTCCCTTGGGTGGGGTTGGGAAGCGCCGGGGCCGGGAGAGGATCCAAAGTGGGATCCCAGCATGGAGGAGCCGGCAGCCAGAAAACGCTGCTCTCAGCTCATGTAGTTCAAGGATTCCCGTGCTTCCTCGGCTCTTTCCTTATTATTTTGAGGGAAAAAATTCCACCATGGTGCATAAAACCTCAGCCCTCTCCATGGAAGAGGAGGAGAAGAAGGAGGAAGGGCAGCTCCGGCTCCTCATTCCCTCTCCCAGCACGGTGCTTGGAGATGATCCTTGTCAGAGGAACATGGGATCAGTGCCGGGATCAGAATCAGTGCCAGCACCGGGGTTGGGATCAGTGGGCAGGGACAGGGCTGGGAGCTGCCTGGGAAACTCCTGCTGGATTCCTTGGAAGTGTTTGGCTTCCCTTGGAGGCAGCATAGCCTGGGAATGGAGACAGAGATGGGATGGGGGCAGGATGGGGGTACAACAGGGATAGGGATGAGGATGGGTGTGCAGTAGGGATGGGACTGGGATGGGAATGGGACTGGAATAGTGTGATGGTGGGGATGGGGACAGGGATGGGGAAACGACAAAGGGCGGGGATGAGGATGTGATAGGGATGGGGTCAGGGATACAACAGGGACAGGGATGAGGATGAGGATCTAATAGAGCTGGGGATGGGGATATGACAGGATGGGGGTGGTCCTGTTGACACAGGGACATCGTGGGCTCCAGTTGCTCCCAGATGCTCTGGGAACAGATCCATGTTCTTGTGCTGTCTGGGGGGGACGGTGACATCACTGTGGTCCTGGGGATGTGACACCTTGTCACCGCCTTCCCGAAGGATCACGGCTCCGGCGTGGAGCTGTAATCCCCAGCACTTCATTAATTATGCAAATTATGTAAATTATAATTAATAATGCAGGACTTCCCTGTTTTCCAGGGCAGGGGGGTTATCCCAGGGGTATCCTGAGGGCAGTGGGAAGCTGAGTCAGGGAGAGAGGTTGCAAATGTGGGAGTCTGGATATGTCCCCACATCCCCATCCCTGTGGGTCCTGAGCTATCCCATCCTCTCCCACGGAGCTTCCCACATTCCCCCTGACTCCAATACCCCATTCCCTGGGGGCCATTCCCGGTGGTGGCAGGTGGGTGACCTCGGCCTCACCCTCCTCCTCCTCCTCCTCCTCTTCCTCCCCCAGGCATCGAGTGCCCACGGGGCGCCCGGAACATCCCGGGGCTGACGCAGGAAGGGGAGCCCTTCAGCGAGGAGGCCACGCTGTTCACCAAGGAGCTCGTGCTGCAGAGGGAGGTACGGCGGCTTCGGGGCACCCGGGGGGGGGCAGGGGCAGCGTGAGGGATCCCAGAGGTACCAGGAGATCCTGGGGGTTACTGCGAGCATCCTGCAGGATGTGGAGAGATCCCGGGCGATTCTGAGAGGTCCAGGGTGTCACTGACAGATCCCAGGTGGCACTCAGAGATCCCAGGCAGTACTGAGACCATCCCGGGGGATTCCAAGAGCGTCCCGGGTGATTCTGAGAGATACTGAGTGATTCCAAGAGATCCCAGATGCCCTGGGCAGATGGAGGAGGAATGTAGGATGGATGAAAGGTGGATGCAGGAGGGATTCAGGATGTATATAAGATGGATGCAGGAGTGCTGCAGGATGTGTACAGGACGGATCCCCCTGTTTGAACTTGTTCTCATTAATATCTCCTGATGTTAAAATTCCCTGGAACTCCTGTGATTTCCCTGATTGAAGCTCTGGAGCTCTGGGCCCATCTGGGGTAATTACACCGTGATTCGTAATTCCAGGGCGGATCCCGGATCCCGCCCCCCGGCCCATCACGGCCCCCACGGGGCCCATCGAGCCAAAACTTGGGATTGGTGTGCCCACAGAGACGTTGGCACTGGTGCAGATGTGGGTGTGGATACAGCTGTGAGCTGTGGATGCAGCTGTGGATGTGGCTGCAGACGCAGATGTGGCCACAGCTGCAGTCCTGGGCACGGATCCAGATGTGGCTGCAGACGGGGTTGTGGCCATGGATGCAGCTGTGTAGAAGGATCCAGATGTGGCCCTGGGTGCAGATGTGGGCTGTGGGTGCAACTGTGGGCACGGATCCAGATGTGCAGATGTGGTTGCAGATCCAGATGCAGGTGTGGACAGAGATCCAGATGTGGGCACAGGGACACTTTGTGGCCCCAGATGCAGATGTGGTGGCGGGTGTAGGGATCCAGATGTTGCCAGGGATGCAGGCGCTGGCACTGATGCAGATGTGCTGGGCACGGATGCAGGTGGCACCACGGATCCAGAAGTGGCCATGGGTGCAGCTGTGGCGGCAGCTCCAGGCCAGCAGTGCCTGTGGGGGTCTGGAATGGAGCCCACCCGTGGCACTGCAGCCTGTGGGGACACAGGGACATGGGAACGCAGGGATATGGGAATGCAGGGACACAGGGATATGGGAACACAGGGATATGGGAATGCAGGGACATGGGAATGCAGGGACACAGGGACATGGGAACACAGGGACACAGGGATATGGGAACACAGGGATATGGGAATGCAGGGACACAGGGACACAAGGCTATGGGAACGTGGGCATGTGGGGACATGGAGATGCAGGGACAGCAACACGGGGAAACAGGGATGTAGGAACATGAAGAAATGGTCACAGGGATGCAGGGACATAGAAATGCAGGGACATGGGGACGCAGGGACACTGGGACACAGGAATACTGGGACACTGGGACACAGGGACACGGGGACACTGCAGTCCTCCCCCTCCCTGCTCAGCATCTCGCGCTGCCAGGAACTGCTGACCCGCGTCCCAGGGGCTTCGCTCCGCTGCCTCGGCACATTGCGGAGCCTCCTCGCTGCACCTGCCCGGAATGGCACAGCAGGGAGGGCCACATGGAAGCTGAGATGCTTCCCAGGAATGCTGCGGCAGGGAGGGCACGATGCTTCCCAGGAATGTCGTGGTGGGGAGGCCGCGTGGAGGTCGTGGATGCTGCGCGGGAATGTTTTGGCGGGGAGGCCGCGTGGAGGTCGGGATGCTGCCTGCGGATGTCAGGGCAGAGAGGTCGCCTGGAACGTGGGATGCTGCCTGGGAATGTCGTGGCGGGGAGGCCACGGGAGTCCAGGGTGCTGCGCCTCGGTGAATTCCTGGTGCCCACACCGAGCTCGGCTCCGGGTCCCGTCCGGGTCCCCACGGTTCCCACGGTGGCCCCGGACATGTGTTCCCGTCAGCAGCCAAATCCCTGCCCACCCCCACACCCAGCGGGATATTTTTATCCGGCGGCTCCGGCTGTGCTGACTCACGGGCCGGGAGCCGCCGGTGACGAACCGACCCCGGATCGGTTTGGGAAGGAGGAGGGCGCTGGGAGGATCAGGGGCTCATGGATAACCCAGGAAAGGACCACCCCCGAGGTGACCCCCGGTTCCTTTGCAATGGCCACTGCACTGAGCCTGGCAGGAGCTGCCTTGTCCTCCGGGACTACCGGAAAACTGCCATGTCCCCCCATATTTCTCCGTTGTTTTTGTTGTGCTCGAGCTGTAAATTCCCAGTTGGTTGGTCCGACCCCAATCCCAACACTGATTCCAGCACTGATCCCAGCGTTGGTCCCAGGGCCAATCCCAACCCCGATTCCAAAGCTGATCCCAACTTGAATTGCAAGGCCAAGCCCAACCCTGATCCCAACACCAATCCCAATCCCAGCCCTGTGCTTGGAGCATCCCACCACATCCCACCTCATCCCGCTGCTCCCCAGTGCCGGGGCGGGCACCAGGACGGTCCCCCAAATCCTGGTGCTGGGGGTTTTCCATGACATTCCATGGCAGTGCTATTTTTAGTCGGTCAATATGTGCCTTTTCCCCAGTCCCGGGGGCTGATTCCTCCCTGCTCCGGCCAAATCCCGGCAGGGAAAGGCCCTGGCAGCCACTCCATGGCCCCCAGCCCGTGCCCACCTGGGAGTGCCCACAGGTTGCCATAGGGATTATCCTTAATAAGGATGGAATTCCTGGAATGGGGGGGTACCCAAGAACTGAGGACCCTCCAGCCCTGCCAGTGTCCCTGCTGTGCCCCTGCCCACAGACCCCCTCACACCTGGGGTCCCCCCACTGCACTGCAGACCCCCAGAACACCA
>NW_020957033.1:74668-75935 GCF_003031625.1 Empidonax traillii
CCCTTCGCTGCAGCTCCCCCCCCGTCACAGGCAGCCCCCCCAGCTCTCTGCACCCCTCATTGCCCTGCAGTCCCCCCATCACCCCACACCCCCTGTGTGCCCCCCCAGCCCTGCCCCAGGACCCCAGGAGGAGGAGGATGGAGATGGGATGGGATGGGATGAGATGGAGAAGATAAGGGTGAGGATGGGAATGAAGATGAGGATAGGGCTGGGATGGGGGTGAGGAAGAAGATGGGGGTAGGATGGGGATGGGGATGAGGGTAATTAACTCAGCTGCTCTAATTTGGGGTTAAATTAATGCTAATAAAATCGATAAATCCCTGTGGCCCCGCCACAGCATTCCTGGGATTTTTGGGATCACTCCTGGCAGGCCCTGGCACAAGGAGCAGTGTGGGGATGGTGAGGAGGAAGGGCCCCCTGCAAAGCCAGGGCTGGGGGTGGTCAGCCCATGTGAGGGGGGTGAGGAGCATATTTGCATTCCTAGATTGGCATGGGTGGGAAAATTCGGGAATAAAGGGAAAAGCAGGAATATTGTTTTGGGAGAAGCCGACCCAGATTCACTGAAAACAGTGAAATTCTTTAAAAATCCTCCCCGAATCCCAACGCTGAACCTGGGTGGCTCCGTGGTGGCCTGGAGGGAGGAGGAAGGGGGGGCTCAATCCCCTCGGTGTCCCCGGCTGGGCTGGGGGTCCCTGGGGAAGCTCCAGGCCTGACCCCAAGGACAGAGGGGATGTGATGGTGGCATGAGGGTGGTGGCACAAGGGTGGCCCCGGGGCTGCTGGTGGCACTGTCCCCCCAGCACTGCCGCAAGGGATGGGTGGAGGTGGCACTTGAGGGAACCGCTGGCACCGGGGGGCTCCCCGTGTCCCCACACAGCTGAGGGTCCCTGTGTCCCCACCACCAGCACCCAGGACACCCCGTGTCCTGACGGTGCCACCCAGGTGTCCCCACAGACTGGGGGAGTCCCAGTGTCCCCTCACAGTGGGGGTCTCAGTGTCCCCCCCCCAGCCAGTGCCAGCCTCCGTCCCCCCCATCCCTCCTTGCGTTGGCAGCGGCCCCGTCGGCTGATTCATCCCGGTTTACCCTCCCTCCCTCCCTCCATCCAATCCAAATTCCAGCCGGGAACCCCACAAACTGGGAGGGGAGACACCCCACACTCCCCCAGCCCCAGTCGGGAGGTCCCACAGTGGGTGACACCGGGTGCCCACCGACACTGGGCTGTGGAGGGTTCCCGGTGTCCCCAACCAGGAGGTGCAGCCCCACCAGT
>NW_020957034.1:0-1962 GCF_003031625.1 Empidonax traillii
TGGTGGGGTTTTGTCTCTTCTGGCCCCTTGGTTGAGTGGCAGCCGAAGGGAAGGCTGGGCAAGGAACTTCGAGGCAATTCAGCATCATAATAATGAAGTCAGATGAGAAGCTGGTTCAGTCTGTCTGTGTTTGTTGAGGGAATTTTCTCCTTCCCTGGGCTGGGCTGTGGGAAGCTCAGGAAACCTCCATGAAAGGGAAATTTGGAGGGAAAAGGGATTGGTTGAGAATCACAGGATCATAAAATGGCCTGGGTGGGAAGGGACCTGAAAGATCATCTCATTCCAACCCCCTGACCTGGTCAGGGACACCTTCCACTAGCCCAGATTGCTCCAAGCCAGCCTTGGACACTTCCAGGGATGGGGCTGCCACAGCTTGTTTGGGAATGCCATTCCAGCCACTCACCACCCTCCCAGGGAAGAATTTCTTCTCAATATCCCACCTAACCCTGCCCTCTGTCAGTATGAAGTCATCCCTCTTGTCCTGTTATTCCACACCTTGTTCCAGGTCCCTCTCCAGCTCTCTTGGAGTCTCCCCTTTATGTACTGGAAGATGTCAATAGAAAATGTTTAATTCTGTTCCTCCCCATGGCAGGTTCTTCTAATCAGCTGCAATCTCCCGTTTTCCCTCCTGGATTTGCTCACAGCTGATTTAGATCTGTTTGTTCTTTTGCCAGTGATGTCCTTCTGTCCAAAGAGTTCTCATTCCTTGGCATTTGCCTCCCCAAGTGTATTTAGAGGCAGCAGACAATCCATGCCCAGCCATTCCTTCGTTGAGCTGCATGAACTTGTCCTACAGAGTCCCCTCAGCAGGTCACAGAGGTTCTCCTGCCCCCAAAACCCTCATTATTTTTTTTTTTTTTTGGTTCATGGTGGGATTTATCCCTTGTGATTGGAGCTGCTCATGGTGTTCCACATAAAGCTGGGCTTGGGAATTGAACAGTGTAATTCATTCTTTATTTCCCTCCAAAATATCAATGAATACTTGACAGGGCTGCATTTATCACACGAGTGGGGGTAAACTGTGAGTGAGTGGAGGGGAGGAATTTATCTTGGCACCAGTTCCACCAGACTCCCTGGACTCAAGGGAAAGCAAGTCAATACATTCAGTGTTGTTTAAGGTGCCAATTATTCCTCTCAACTAGAAGAAGACACCAGCATTTTGTCAGATAATTCATGTTATTGACTCTGAGGATACAGGAAGTCAATCTTTATTGACTCTGAGGTGATTTTGGGGTGATTAGCCTGTGATTGCCTGCGTTGCAGACAGCAAATGTTCAACAGCAGAGGTCTCACCCCACTGAGTTTGATTCACATCCTCACAACTTTCTTCTCCTCCTCCAGTTGGTGGCTGGTCACCAGTGGTGTCCCCAGGGATCAGGGCTGGGCCCAGTCCTGTTCAATATCTTTATCGATGATCTGGATGAGGGGATCGAGTGAACTATCAGCAAATTTGCAGAGGACACCAAGTTGGGAGGGAGTGTTGATGTGCTGGAAGGAAGGAGGGCTCTGCAGAGGGACCTGGACAGGCTGGATCCATGGACTGATTGCAGTGGGATGAGGTTCAACCAGGCCAAGTGCCGGGTCCTGCCCTTTGGCCACAACAACCCCTGCAGCGCTCCAGGCTGGGCCAGAGTGGCTGGAGAGCAGCCAGGCAGGAAGGGAGCTGGGGGTGCTGATTGACAGGAGGCTGAACATGAGCCAGAGTGTGCCCAGGGGGCCAAGAAGGCCAATGGATCCTGGCCTGGCTCAGGGACAGGGTGGCAGCAGGAGCAGGGAAGGGATTCTGTCCCTGGGAGGCCACCCCTGGAGTGCTGTGTCCAGCTCTGGGCCCTCAGCTCAGCAAGGACATGGAGGGGCTGGAGCAGGGGCAGAGAAGAGCAACGAGGCTGGGGAAGGGACTGGAGCACAATTGCCATGAGGAGAGGCTGAGGGAGCTGGGGGGGCTCAGCCTGGAGAGGAGGA
>NW_020957034.1:3041-6296 GCF_003031625.1 Empidonax traillii
CTATGGGAAATATGGATAAGAGCAGCCAAGTGGAAGATCTCCCTTTCTTAGCAGCTGTACTTATTTACATCATCTTAAATTGCTTGGGGGAGAGGGGAAACTCAGGCAGAGTTTCCACTGCAGATAAAATCAGAAAATAATCAGATTATTTAGGTTGGAAAAGACCTTCAGGGTCATGGAGTCCACCCCCTAACCCAGCACTGCCATCCACCCTGTCCAGATCCCTCCAAAGAGCCTTCACCTTCCTTGCTTCAGAATTCCTATCTGGAATTGGCTGGATCTGAAGTTGTCTCCAGTCAACTGGAGGGACTGGAGACAACTGATGTCTCAGAAAACAGGGATTTAGTAACAATTCTCTGTTTATCAATGGGAATTATTTCTCCATTTAAAGATCCTCAATTAAAATGTATGTTTTCCCTTATTTTATCTTCCCCCACCTCCCATCTTCCCTTCGTTTTGTTCACAGCCAAAAGGATGCAAAAAGAAAATAAAGGGAGAGAGGCAGAAAAAAAAAAATCCATTGAAAATCTAGTTTGGAACTGAAGTTGGGGAAAGGGAATTCTGTGTGACTTTTGCTTTGCCAGAGAACACAAACAAGAATAACTTCAGGAGTTTCTCGTGACAACCACTGTGATTAACAGAGCCAGGGGGTGTCTCTCTGCCACAGGGAGGTCAAATCCCAGTTCCAGCTGCACCCATTTCCAGAAGTTTTTAGGATACATTTAGGAACTGGTTTTTGTTTGTGTTTCATTAACTTTTTGAGACCCATTTGCTTTTCCAGCTCAAGGTCAAAGCCTAAACCAGGCCACTGGGAAAGAAAAAACCACTCCAAAAGGAGATGAGTTTTCAGGAGGAGCAAACTGAGGCTTCTCTCTAATATATGGAATATATTTATTTTGTTATTGTTTTGTTTATTTCTCTGCTATTCTTTTATAATTGGAATAGCAATTGATTTTGCATTGTCAAGAATAACTATGTTCCAATCAGCAGAGTCTGGAATATTAAGTAGACCTAATTTTTTCCTATGGAAACCATAACCATGTTAATATTAAAATGTCATCAGTCTCACTGAGATCCATAATGAGCATGAAATGAACATCTTTTTTTTTTGCCTTTTTTTTTGGTCCCCCTCCTTTTGTAGATGCAATTTAAATTACAAATGTTCCTGATAAAATTGTACGGACTAATTTGGGTATCACAGACCATTATTTCCAGTTCGGTGAGAAGGGGGGGAAAAAAATGCTCCGAAAGACAAAAAAATATAAAAAATATTCCAAGAGGACTTTCCACTGAGCACGAGGAGTCTGGAGATTCCTTAGGCTCGTGATCCATCAAGAGGGACAGCTGAAAAAGTTAATTACTCCTCCCTTTGGAATGGCTTGAATTTCAAAGGGATTGAATTGTGGAATTATGGAATGGTTTGGGTTGGAAGGGACCTGAAAAATCATCTGGTTCCATCCCCCTGCCATGGACAGGGACACCTTCCACTAGCCCAGGTTGCTCCAAGCACCATCCAACCTGGACTTGAACACTTCCATGGATTGGCAGCCACAGCTTCTCTGGGAATTCCATTCCAGCCCCTCCCCACCCTCCCAGGGAGGAATTTCTTCCCAATATCCCATCTATCCCTGCTCTCTGGTAGTTTGAACCATTCCCCCTTGTCCTGGCACTTGTAAATCGTTTCTCTCCACCTTTCTTGTAGCTCCTTTCAGGTCCTGGAAGGCCACAATTAGGCTACCCCAAAGCTTCTCTTCTCCAGGCTGAACAATCCCAGCTCTCCCAGCCTTCCGTCCCAGCAGAGCTGCTCCAGCCCTCTGATCATCCTGGTGCCTCCTCTGGAATTGCTCCAACAGCTCCCATGTTTTGCAGAGTCCCCTCCCTTGACCTCCTGGTCACGTTTCTGTTGATGTAGCCCAGGACGTACTTGGATTTCTGGGCTGCAAGTCCAGCTCATGTCCAGCCTCTCTCACCAGCACCCCCAAGTCCTTCTCCCAGGGCTGCTCCATCTGCTCCATCTGCTCATCCCCAACCTGGACTGGGCCTGGAGGCTGCCCCGACCCAGGTGCAGCTCCAGCACTTGTTAAACCTCATGAGATTCCCTTGGGCCACTTCTGGAGCTGCTCCAGGTCCCTCTGGATGTCCCCATCCTTCAGGTGTGTCGCAGCACCCTCATCTTGGTGTCATTTCAGGTGTGCTGAGGGTGCCCTCGACCCCTTGATCTGTGTCAGTACTGAAGATATTAAACTGCAGAGGGCCCAAGGCAGACCCCTGAGGGACACCCCTGGTCACTGATGTCCATCAGGACCCTGAGACATTGACCACCACCCTCCGGACGTGGCCATCCAACCAATTCCTCACCCACCGAATGCATCCATCAAATCCATCTCTCTCCAATTCAGAGAGAAGGATTTTGGGGGGAACCACACCAAAAGCATTACACAAATCCAGATAAAGGACATCTGTGGCACTCCCCTTGTCCACTGCTGTCACTCCATCCTACAAGGCCACTGAGCTGATGATCATCTTCACCAGTTTCTCCTCTGAATATGTATTGAAGTTGTTTCAAGTGAGTTAAACCCATTTCAGAGCCTCCTTTGTCACATGCCTTGTTTACTCTGGAACAGGAGCGGCCACAAAGTGTGTTAATTAACAGTGTTTTTTTTCTTTTTTTTCTTTTTTTTCTGCTTTAAATTGACATCCTAATTCTATATAAATTAACTTGGATGTGCAGACTCTAAATGAACTTTTGCTGCGTGTTTTCCAAATGTGAGAGGGTGAATTTCGTGCCGGGTTTTCAAAAACCCCACAGCAACGGGGTGGCTCGAGGTCTGCAGCTCTGGAAAGGGCCTTGTCACTCTACAAAGATGAAGTGGCAGCACTTTTCAGGTGGATATGGTTGTACCTCTGGAGAATGACTGTTATCCATACGGATAACGCCTGAAAAACAGGGAGAAAATCAGAATAAGTGGCTCATAAACTGTTCTGAGTGTTTTCCTGCACATTGTGCCTTAAATATTGCTCAGCTGGATTCATAATGCTTACAATTAAAGTAGGTCTTAGTTATTAATTTCCTCATGGCAGGGTCTAGCTCTTTATTAGCTGATCGTATAAATTCATTTAGAAATGCTTATTATGCACCCAGAACAATAAAGGCACTGATTCACAGCTCTCTGCTGCAATAAATAAAGGGGTTGTAGCCCCCAAGTCATCCAGATGATGTCACAATTAATGGAAAACTGGGAGGAGTGGGATAAT
>NW_020957034.1:6533-18639 GCF_003031625.1 Empidonax traillii
TTGTGCCTTAAATATTGCTCAGCTGGATTCATAATGCTTACAATTAAAGTAGGTCTTAGTTATTAATTTCCTCATGGCAGGGTCTAGCTCTTTATTAGCTGATCGTATAAATTCATTTAGAAATGCTTATTATGCACCCAGAACAATAAAGGCACTGATTCACAGCTCTCTGCTGCAATAAATAAAGGGATTGTAGCCCCCAGGTCATCCAAATGACGTCACAATTAATGGAAAACTGGGAGGAGTGGGATAATTTCCTGCTGCTTCCTGTCCTTGGTGTGCTCTGGGCTGGGTGACAACGTGGTGATGGCTCAAAGGTTGGACCTGATGACCTGGGAGGTCTTTTCCAATCTCAGGGATTCTGTGTCTATATATTTGGAACTTAAAAACATTCAATGGTGACTGAATAATATCAAAGTTTGATTTTCTTTCTTTTTTTTTTTCCCCTCAGCTTTCCCTTCTAGATCTGGATTGAAAGTGATATAAAGAATAAAAGGATCATTATTAATTTACTGGTCGAGCCCTAATGAGGGGAGCTCCCAGCTCTGTGCCCACCTTTTCCTATAACAGGGCAGCACATCTGACTGGGCTTGGACTCACAAAGATGTTTTGCACAGAAACTGGATCATTGAAGAGCAGCAGAGGTTGGAAAAGACCTCCAAGACCATCAAGTCCAACTTTTGACCCATCCCCACCTTGTCCCCCAGCCCAGAACATTGAGTGCCACATCCAGTCCTTCCTTGGAGACCTCCAGGGCTGGAGACTCCAAACATCCCTGGGAAGCTCCTTCCAGCGCCTGACAACCCTTGTCATGAAGAATTTCTTCCAGATGTCCAACCTTAACCCTCCCATGGTACAGTCTGAGTCTGTGTTTGCAACAAATGTGGGGTATTTTGGAAATGTTTGTTATATCCAGCAGGTTAAGATGGCTCTCAGGAAAAGGTTCTTCCCTCCAGAGGATTTTTGGGCACAGCCCCAAACCTGCCAGAGCTCCAGGAGGGTTTGGACAACGCTCTCAGACACATGATGGGATTTTTGAGGTGCCCTGTTCAGGGCCAGGAGTTGAATTTATGAACCTTGTGGGTCCCTTCACACTCAGAATATCCACAGTTCTATAAAGTCCCTTTTCCACCAGTGTCCCAGCCCTTGGGGAGTGGATTTGGGAGCAAAAGGAGCAGAAGAAGAGAAGATCTGAGTGGGAAGAGGTGTAAGACCAGCAGATAGCCCACGAAAACATCTCCCACCTCACTCCTGTCATTCCTTGAGGGGGCTCTTGTCTCCAACCCACACTCCTGTGACATTCTATCTTCTTGGTGGAGATGATGTCTTGGTGCATGTGAAGCTCTTATTTAACCAGCTTGAAGCTCTTTTTAAACCAACTTGTGTCTCTCTGGATTTGAAGGGAAAACAGACAGACCCTTCCTCTCCTTGTTTTGCCTCGCAGCATCTCAGCAGAAAACAGATTGGCCGTTTTCTCCCTCTGTGGATCAAGAAATAATAAATCCTCTGTGCAACTGCTCTTCCCTAAGACAATGTAGGGCCTGTCAGTCCAGTCCCAAATCATTATTTGTGATGGACTTCTGAAAAGATCAGTTTTTGGCCCCTTGCCATCCGATGTTGTCCCCCCCCCCCGCCTGGTGGACGGGAATAAAACACAACCATCAAATTTTGTAGATGTCACTGCCCCTGCAGGGGACTGAGAAAGAAGGATGGGGTTGTCTGTGTGATGGCACGTGGATCGTTTAGTAAACTGTGATCAGACAAATGGTGTGTATTTTTCAATGAGGTCAAAACTCTTACATAGATCTGAGAGCAAATAAAGCGGCTCAGTCATCCATCAGGGGCTGATCCATCCTACAAATTACCAGATAGAGTGGATTGATTTTTTTTCTATGGGGCTTGCACGAAGCAGAGAAAGGCTCGTGGCAGACATTCAGCCAAATATGAGCTCCTACTTCACTGCAGAAGCCAAGAAGGGCTAATGAGATTCCTTGAGGCATAAACGTGGCTCCTGAGTCAGGCCAAGCTTGTGTTAAGCCCGATTTTGTCACTGCCGAGATCACAGCCTGGGGAAGAGGGGAAAGGAGTTGATAAATTGGAGGCAGTTCAGAGAAAGGCAATGAGAGGCGTTAAAGGAGTGGATTTGGCTCTAAATGGAAAGAACAGAGCCTGGATATCAGAGAGAAGGTCAAGGAATTCTTTGATCACAGCCTGTGAAAATTTACATCAGGAACAGGCTGTTCAACTCAGCCAGCGAAGGTGCAGCAACATCCACGGGAGTCTGAGCTGGAGGAGCTCAAAGAAACCTGACTCAAGTTGCTTTTTAATATTAAATACAATCAATGGATAGAATTCTTGCAGCAGTTCTTGAGTGTAATTAATCACTGCCAGTTTCTAAATCAGGGCAAAAAGCACCTCAGAACTCTGGGATCATACAAACCAGTGTTGACGCCAGTAAATCTGCTGGATATTAAACTGACAGCAAAAAAAACCAAACGTACTGGGACGTGATGAACTTTGACTGCTCTTGTGGAGAGCTGGTTCTGTGTCCTGGAAGAGCAGGACTAGAGGCAGGTCATAAATGTTTCAGACTTTTCTCTTCTGATCCTCAGAATAAAAGGAGAGAGGGGGTTTTATCCACAGGATCAAACAGCTCCTGGATGACCTCGAGGACAGTGTGTTTAAAAAGGCAAAGCTATCTTAAAGGTGGAGTGTCCTGCACCTGGAATGAGGACCTTCTGGAAGACTCCTGTCATGTCTGGTTATTTAAACTGAAATGATTGCAGATTCCTGCCTGCAGGACTGTTGGAGGCAATCTTGAAGGATCTGAGCTGTGGAACAGTTGCTTCTGTCCTGGTTTCTGAAAGGAAACCTGGAGCTGTGATGCCAAAGGCAGTGGTCTGGATGCTGAAGGGACAGCTCCTTCCACTGGCAAAGCTTTCCTGAAAGTAAAAGTTACTTGAATCTCTGCAGTTCAGGAGATTCCATCCCTGGAAGCGTCAAGGTCGGGCTGGGCAACTTCTGGGAAACCCTGAGTTGGTCAGAAAATTGGACTGGATGATCATTGACAGTCCTTTCCAACTGAAACTTCTTTCTTCTTTCCCTTTTTCTCTTTTTCCCTTTTTCCCCTTTCCCTTCCCTTTCCCTTCCTTTTCCCTCCCTTTTCCCTGCCTTTTCCCTTCCTTCTTCCTTTCCCTTCCTTTTTCCTTTCCTTTCCTTTTCCCTTTCTCCTTTCCTTTTTCCTTTCTCCTTCCTTTTCTCCTTCCTTTTCTCCTTCTCTTCCCAAACCTTCCCTTCCTAAAACTTCCCAAACCTTCCCTTCCCATTTGAATCCACGGATTCAAATGAATTCAGGAGTTAAAACAAAAATTTCAAATACAGAGAAAGCACAGGAGGACTTTTTTTTTTTTTTTTCCCCTCTCTGGTCTCCCACTGTTCAGTCATTTTTATCCCTGGGACTTCCAGAGATGTTCTCTGTGTCCTACCAGCCTTTGGTGGAGATTTATCTTCCAGGAGCTCTCCATTTATTCCCTGAGCTCCATCCATCACATCCTGGGACAGCTTAACTACACTTTGAATCACGGAATCACCAAGGTTGGAAAAGACCTCCACGTTCATCAGCCTTTGACCAAGCAAAGAAAAAAACCAGCTGGTTTTGTGCCTTCTGATTCTTCCTCCTGGTGACCTCTCATCACCACCCTGGAGGAAATAGAACAACTGACCCTTATGTGTTGTCTCCTAGCTGCTCATGATGTAATCCATCAAAAATAATACTTTCCAAATTGGTAGATGATTTATTTGTTGAGCTTTTCAGGCCTGTCGAGTGAATTTGAAGTTTCCCTGTGAAACCTTTTCCTACATCTCTCAGCAAATCCTTCTTCCAAGACTTGGTGGGGTAAAGAGAGACTTGCAGAAAGTTGCACTGGAAAACAGTAGAGTTTGGGGAAATCACAATTCAGGCTTTACAAAGTAATATATCTGTGTTTAAATTACATCACAGTGTCAATCAAGTGCCTGTTTACCTGCCAGAACGTGCTTCTTGGGTCTCTGGTGGAAAAGGGGTGGCATTTAGAAAGCTGGAGCTGTTAAAAAATAACCCACCTGTCAGCAGCTGTGAGTCAACCTGATGGAGCTGAGCAGTTTACCAGGAAAACAGGGGAAAGTTGGATAAAACCCCAGAGAAGTAAATCACGAGGACAGTGGCAAGAACTGGGGGACATTTTTGAGTCCTGGTGTGAGCAGAAAACATAGAAGCATGGAATGGTTTGGGTGGGAAGTGATTTTAAAGATCCAAATCCCTTCCACGGGCAGGGTCACCTTCCACTATCCTGGGTTGCTCCAAGTTGGCCTTGGACACTTCCAGGGATGGGGCAGCCACAGCTTCTCTGGGCAATCAGTGCCAGGGCCTCCCCACCCTCCCATTCAAGAGTTTTTTCCTAATATCTCATCCAATCTGAACTAATATGGCAGCACAGTCCACTGAGCCATAAATATCCCACCCCACCAGTGGGGAATGAGTAATCAATAATTGGCCTCTCCTTTTAAACCCACTGCTTTCTACCTTGCTTCTAAATTTTGTGTGTCAAACACTCAGGCACTTGAAGGTTGGCATTTGCAAAAAAAAAAAAAAAAAAAGAATTTAAACTCCTGTTTTGATGTGGGAAAGAAAAGAAAACATCTTATAGACCTGGGATGGTGGAGTGGGAAGTGTAGATCCCTCTGGGTTGATACTGAGGGATCAGAGAGGTGTCTTGGCTCCTTTTTCTCTTCCCAGGCTTGTCATTTCAAATTTTCCAGGGAAGGGGGGGAATTGTTTGAGAGGTTTTAAGCAGAGGGTTTTAATTGCAAGGTTGTTTTGGGCTCTCTGTCAGCTGCTGATGACATCTGGGTGCAGAACATGTTGATGGCAAGAACGTTCCCGTCTCTGGCAGGACGCAACTGGGGGGTTGTTTTCCAATCAAGGGGGATTCTGTAACAGCTCAGCTGATTTACCAACCTGCCTGGAGTGCCCTGGGCAAAGGGCTGGAGCAGAATCCATATCCTGAACGGATGAACACAACTGATTTGGGAAAACACGGAGTTAATGGGGTGACTTCCTGCCCCAGGACAACCATTTGGGTTGTTAAACAGCAATTACAGGGACTCAGCCAAATGAACATTGAGCTGTCAGAAACCACCAGCCCGGAGTCCTGGCACCAAAACAACGTTCCAGCCTTTTCTGTTGCTAAGTGGAAAATGATAATTTGCAAAAGCTACCCGTTCCTTGTGCAGGCACACAAACACAAACAAATGGGTTTCACTTCAAATTCCTCCCCACAATCAAACCCACTTGGTTTTAAAGTCTCCCATCGTGAGGTTCCTCCTGTCCATGCACCTACACAGGTCACTTAATGGCCATTTGGAGTCTTCTGTCTTTGTGAATAGTTGTTTTTTTGTAGTTTTTTGTTTGTTTGTTTGTTTTTTTCAAGCCTTTCAGATGATTGCACTGATTGACAGGTAAGAAAACCACCCCCCCTGTTCTGTGTCCCGTGAAAATGGAGTTAATTTGCAACCCTTCACCATCCCTGTTCCAAAGCCTTCCTGCTCTGCCTCGATCCTGTCAATCCAATGTTTTCTGGAGAAGATTTCCAGTCATGTTTTTTTTTTTTTCTTGCAGTCACGACTGAACCTCTTCCCAGTGTGGGACAGGGAGAACAAGCTGCAGATGTTTGCTGCTGTGCCTGTCAGGATATTCCATGATTCAACTTCACGAAAAGACGATGAAAAATTCCCAGACATGGAGTGTGTCCAGAGAAGCTGATGAAGGGTGTGGAGCAAAAGTCTCATGGGGGATGGCTGAGAGAGCTGGGAACTCTTAACCTGGAGAAAAGAGGCTCAGGGGAGACTTTATCGCCCTCTAAAACTCCCTGACAGGAGGTTGTGGCCAGATGGGCATCGGGCTCTTCTCCCAGGTAACAAGTGACAGGACAAGAGGAAACCAAGCTGAGTCAAGGTAGGTTTAGATTGAGTACATGGAACAAATTTCTTCCCCCAGCAGGGTTGTCAAACACTGGCCCAGCTGCCCAGGGGAGTGTAGTGGTGGAATCACCATCCCTGGAGGGGTTTAAAAGCCCCGTGGATGTGGCACTCGGGGACATGGTTTGGTGGCCTTGGCAGCGCTGGGAGAACAGTTGGATTCCATCATCTCAGAGGGATTTTTCACCCTCAACGATCTCCCATTCCCTGGTTCTCCCTCCCAGCTCTCTGAGGGGAAATGATTGACATGGAGTGAGGGCTTTGCTGGGAATTCCAGGGCCTGGTGGGTGAAACTCCGGCTCAGAACCTGTAATAAGAACAGAGATTCTTTGTGAGAATGATTGAGGAGGAAGATTTAGAGAGATCCAATAGAGAACCTTGGAGTGATAAAAGAATTCTCCAGCTGTGACAAGCACACTGAGCTTCCTCAGGAACACGGTGACATCTAACTGAGACGCTGCAGGGACAGGAGGAAAAGGTGAAAGTTGTTACAGCTGAAATATTTAAACTCCCTTATTGCATGTCAGTTCCCTTAACAGACTACAGCAGGTATCACTGGGAGCTCCATAATCCTGGAATGCCCCTGGATAAATGGGGAGTGACTTAAAACACCGAATGGGGCCCCTCTGGCTCCTTTCCCGAGTCCCTGCACTCCAAGGAGGTGGCAGAGCAGATGTGGATACACAGGGATGTATCTCAGGTGCCAGGAGGCCCTACCTGACCTTTCCTGGGAATTCTGCTTGGGAATTCAGCCAACAGGAAGTATCCTGGGAATTCAGAGGCAGGAATCCATGTGGACAAGTCCACAGGTCGGGGAAAAGGCGTTTGGCTTCAGGGCTGCTGATGGAACAGGATCCACCGGGATAGAACAGCGGTACTTCAGATGTCAAGGTGCCCCCCAAAGCCTGGAAAATATCCATTTTATCATGGAATCATGGCACCCTTGAGCTTGGAAAAGACATTTAAGATCATCAAGTCCAACCACCAACCCAGAACCCCCACTGACCCATGTCATCAAGTGTCACATCCACAGGTTTGTTTAACACTTCCAGGCGTGGTGATTCCGTCACTTCCCTGGATATCCTGTTCCAATGCTTTACAACCCTTTTCCATGCAGAAAATTTTCCTAATACGTGCTCTAAAGCTCCTCAGGAGCCTGTGACCAGTTTCTGCCCTACCTTGGTGGAAGAACCATGGAACGACGATTAAGAATAAAGGAAACTACGATTTCAGTTTTATTTTGGAACTGCCTATATTCCAAACAAATGAGTGTGTGTTTCTTTCCAAGGGTGTTTTCAAAGGGGAAAAAAATTTCCTTTTGGACATTCAGAGAAGTTGGGGAATTTTAAATATTGGAATTTTAATGGAAAATAAAAAAAAAAAAAATTCAATTTCTATTTCCCTGAACTGCTCCACCACATCTTTTAGGAATATTCAGAGTTATTGAAGATGGAACTTTGAAAGATGAAATTTGGGAAGAAAGACCAAGGAAATCAGGCAGTTCCTAAATTATCTTTGGGAAGTTTGTCCTGGCTGAGCTGCACATCTCCTGGGAACAGTTTTATCAGTGTATAAATCAGTGAGAGGCCATTCCTTGTCCTGCACTTGATCAAACATGGAAATCTGAGCCTGGGATTCAACTCCTTCCACTCCTCCTCTCATGGTCCTACAGCCCATGGATCAACTGGTTGTTATTGGTTTATTATCATAATTATCATTAATATTATTTTTTTTATTAACAAGCCCATGACAGGAATCGTTAGACTGGAATGTGGAAAATTTACATTGGAAATTTTTTTTTTCCCCAGTATTTTTCCTTATCCCTTAATCCATCTTCAGCCACTGCAACTTTAAGAGAACAAGGACAAATGCATCCCACCAATACTCAGATCCTTCCAGAACCCCATATTTTTATCCCAGAACCTCCATTTACTGGGAGAACGGGGAGAAAATGGAGAACTTCATAACGTCTAAAGCTGATCTCTCAGAGCTGGGAGGAACCTGCTTTGCTTTAAAGTTGCCATTCCTGTTTATTCCTGATTTTATGGAGAGCCTGCTCCATCTGTTTAGCTGAGCAAAACGAGTGAGAGTGATTTGATTAGGTGAATAAAGCCTTTCAAAAGGCACAAAAAAAAAAAAGCCCCAACACAATCCCTAACAGCTCTTTAATCCAGCAGAGAGACGTGGGACAACAGCCAAGGGCTGCAAACGAGCTTAGAAAAAAAACTCCAAGATCAAACAGGACAAACATTTCAAGTGTGGGTAAAGTGACTGAGTTTGTGTTTTCAGGAGGAATAACAGATTTTCCTGCATGTGGTTAAACCAAAGGAGGTGCCTGGAATCGTTCAAGGTCAGGTTTGACGGGGCTTGGAGCAACCTGGGCTAGTGGAAGGTGGCCCTGCCCATGGCAGGGTGTGGAATGAGATGAGCTTTAAAGTTTCCTCCTTAAAACCCCAATATTTTGGATTCTGTTGCCCAGGGCTGTGAAAAATCCACCTCCTTACTTTAATTAACAACTCTCAATTAGATGACTCCTTCCAGAAAAACTTTTAGGCCCCTTCTGTAGCTGATGGGGCACTTCCAGAGGGTGATTTGTCTTCTAGACTTGGCATTTAAGGTGCAGGGATGAACCCTCCTCTGAAGGCCTTTGTAGCTCTGCTTTGAGCATTGAAACCTCACAAATACATGAAATTAAATATCTTATTTGAGGGGATAAAAAAAAAATCTGTTCATAAGATGGATCTTTTCAAGAGACAAAGAATTTGCTCTGCTTTCCTAAAATGAATATTTGCCTTCCTGGTCATGACTTCAGAGTTCATTAAGGCAGAGGAATGAAAAGGAGACCAATAAAGGGAAAGCCAATATTTTGGATTCCACTGTTCAGGGCCTTAAAAAAAAAAAACCACAGAGCACTTTGGGGGCTCATTCTGGGAACAGGAACTTCAGGGATATTAAATCACTGCATTTCATTACCTGGATGTCACTCACAGCATTTCAGTTAAAACTTCAGCCAGGCTTTTAGTCTAAACACTCCTCGAAACCCAGAGCAGAATAATGGAGAGCTGGGATCAGTGTTGGAGAGATTTCCACCTCTTTTGTGTATTTAATTACTTGTGCAGTCAGCAAATGGTGTCCCATCTCCACACACCTCCTTTATGAAACGTTCCAAGACCATCCCTCAGTCCCTTTTTTTCCACTTGGAAAGACCACAGGGGGGTTTACTCTGCCTGTGCTTTTGCCCCTAAAAACCTGAATCACAGGAGAACATCAAGTCAACATCAACCAAACAGAGTCTGAAAGGTTTAACAACCTTTTATGCTTAGTCAATAATTGGATGTTCCTCAAGGAAGCCTGGAGTCAGGAGCTGTGCCAAGATCTTTGGACTGAAGGTGCCTCTGCAAATATACTTAAAATTGGATAATCCAGCAGCTCTGCTGTGAATTTTCCAGCTCTGACAAGGCTGAGATGAGGCAGAGCAGGGGGTGGTGTTGTGTCAATGCTCTCAGACCCTGCTCAGCTCAGGTGCTGGTGGGACATTGTGCAAACCAAGGATAAATTCCAGAGGGTTGTGCCCTGACAGGGCTGCTGTGAAGAGCTGAGCAGGCCCAGGGAGTTCTTTTAAGGACTGCACACACAACAAAATAGGATTTAAAAAAAAAAATCCACCTAAATACTATTATTTTTCCAGGGTGGAAAGTATTTTTCCAAGTCCCCAGTCCCTCTCCAGCTCTCCTGGAGCCCCTTTAGGCCCTGGAAGGGTCTCTCAAGTCTCCCTGGAGCTTTCTCTTCTCCAGGTGAACTCCCCCAGCTCTCCCAGCCTGGCTCCAGAGTAGAGGGGCTCCATCCCCTGGAACATCTCTGTGGCCTCCTCTGGACTCATCCAGCAGCTCCACACCCTCCTAATTCTGGCGACCCCAGAGCTGCATTTGGTGCTCCGGGTGGTGTCTCACAGGAAACATCGGTGAGATCTGTGTTTTTTCACTGCCTTTGAGTTGTCAGGACAAGACGGGGACCTGGACCATCCCAGTGCCCAAGACACAGCCCTGGCCATCAACCCACCTTCCTTCCAATGCCAGCCTTGTCACCAACCCCATTTAACACCCCAAACTACACTGACCAGTCCTTGGGTGCCTCAGTTGACTTCTGCAGCCCCAGAAGTGCCAAGCAAATTTTGGTCAGTGAGAAAACAGTGCTTGCCCATCCTGAGTGTTCCCAGCAGTGGAAAGGTTTAATCTGAAACCTGGAAGTATTTAGTCCTGGTTTGTAAATGAAATTGTGTCACCGGGATGCAAGGAAAGGGAGAAAAATCATCAAAATCTCTCAGCAGTGAGAGCTGGAGATGGGGGATGAACATTTTGCCTTTCAGCCTCTCCCAGTGGCTTTGGGGCAGCTCAGGAGTCCTTAAAGCCGAGCCTAAAAGTGGCTCACAGTGAGACTCAGCTCTTGGCCAAGGAGGTGACGGCATCTCCTCCCCCAGGGTGGCAGAATTATTGTACTGAGCCCTCGTGCCTCCCTGCCCAAATGCCATCTCCCTTATCTCACTAATTACAGATGGAACTGAGTGGAAACAGCCTGAATTAATATTCCAATGAAAGTGGCCATAATCTTTGATTAAACTTGCTTCGTTCCTGGGGCTGCAAGGCAGGAAACACAATTATTATTCCATGTCAGAGCTGGATGGGGCTGTGACATCCTGGTCTAGTGGGAGATGTCCCTGCCCGTGGCAGAGTGAGGAACTGGTTGACCTTCAAGGTCCCTTCCAACCCAAACCGTTGTGAGATTCCATTTCTAACCTTTAAATCACAAATTTATAAATATAATTCTACTTAAATAGGGATTCCTAAATCTGAACCTCTGAGGGAAAATATTCTAAATCCCCCCTGGAATATATTCTCAGGTTACCTTGGGTGCCCTAAAAGGTCTAGAAACTCTCTGGAGAAGTTGAACTGGTTACCAATTTTTCCTAAAAAACGGCACCTAAGATATATTTTTGGCTTTGAGATCCTTCCATGGTCGGGATCTAATTTCAATTTGTGGGCTTTTGCCATTGCATCCTGAGGGCTGTGATTGCTGCTGACAGACCTTTTGCCACATCAGTGGCAAATTTGACTCCCCCAAATGAAAGTATTTGGGGACTGAAGGAAGAACTTCCCTTGGTGTCCCCCAGGCACAGAATTCCACTAGAACAGCATGTCCTACAATCACTAATAAATAAATTCATACTACATTTCTGATTCCTGTAATTTTTAACCCTCAGCTCGTGATTTTTTGAATGTTTGTGGCTGATAATCCCAAGCACCTGGTTTTGCAAACAGCTGGGTGAAGCTTTTCCTGCCACAATACACATTTCAGACCTTAATAACTTGAATTATGAACAGATTTGAAAGGTGCATCCTGCTTGTAACACTGAGCACATCTCTTCCTTAATTATCAAGCCTCTTGTAGAGTTTCTTCCCAAATTCTCTCTGAGTTCACCTCCCTAAAAAGCCGGGAGCTGGATGTTCCAGCTGGATGTGGGCAGAGCGAGTGCCAGAGGTTAATGAGGCTGATTGCTGGTTACAGCTGATTATTGGTTAGAAAAGGGGGTAAAACAGCTTTACTTCACTGCACAGAAACCTCTTTTCTCAGAATTCTGCTGTAAAAAAAAAAAAAAAATTACCTCTTCTCACAAGGCATGGAGAGATCTTGTCTTTCTCTCTGGCCTTTCTTCATGTCATGGAAAATTTCCCGATAACCAGATTTCCCTGGACACAAAACACCCTTTCTCTACCATTAAATGTTCTTTGTTGTCTCTTCAGCGAGGTACAGGTGGGTTTTATACCTGTTTATTGCCAGCCCCAGGGATCTTCTCTAAGCCCCAGGGATCTTTTCTAAGCTCCAACTGTTGGACGTGTGTGAGTGCACAAAAATCTGAGGGGTTTTTAAGGATGTCTGGAGAAAATACAGATGGAAAATGTGAAGCCAAAGGGAGCAGAACCAGCTAAAGAGGCTGCCTGGACTGTCAGTCCGAGGAGCAGCAGCAGGAGCATCCCTTGGCTTTCAAAGCAGCCTCTGTCTGGGGGCACCTTTAGATCCCAAATCTCCAAAAAAC
>NW_020957034.1:19919-22816 GCF_003031625.1 Empidonax traillii
TTGAAATATTATTTTAATGTGCTGCAGATGAATTTGCTTTCATGGACTTGAGGCTGATGGATTGCAGTAAAGACATGCTCTGCCTCTTTCTTTTTCTTTCTTTCTTTCTTTCTTTCTTTCTTTCTTTCTTTCTTTCTTTCTTTCTTTCTTTCTTTCTTTCTTTCTTTCTTTCTTTCTTTCTTTCTTTCTTTCTTTCTTTTCTTTCTTTTCTTTCTTTTCTTTCTTTCCTTCCTTCCTTCCTTCCTTCTTTCTTTCTTTCCCTCTTTCTTTCTTTCTTTCCTTCCTTCTTTCCTTCCTTCCTTCCTTCCTTCCTTCCCTTTTTACATGCAGAACTGTAAGGAAACAGAATCATCAGATCTTTCAGGCTGGAAAACATCTTGAAGATCATCAAGTCCAACCATCAACCCACCACTAATCCAAGCCCTCAAGTGCTACATCCACAGGTTTTTTTTGAACACTTCCGGGGATGGTGACTCCACCACTTCCTGGGCAGCCCATTCCAATGCTTTACAACCCCTTCCATGATGAATTTTCCCTGTTATCCAACCCAAACCCGAAATCTTGGCTGCAAAATAATTGCTGAAATTTAAGATCCTCTAGTCCTGGAGCATCATTTTTATCCCAGGACAGAGACTCAGGAAAGTCCAGTTTCTCCTCAGTGGGACTGGAAACCACAATGGAAAAATCACTTGCTTCTCTCCCATGGCAGGATGGAGATGTTGTGGATGCCAAAAGAGGAAAATTAGAGTGTTAATGAGTATTTAAGTAGAAACACCTGCACTGAGTGTCATTACTGCTATTAACCGAGTGCCATCGTGGCTCCTTCCCTGGAAAACATCATAAATATGAATTCCAGGAAAATATTCCGCAGATTCTGCTTCCTGCAGCTCTGAGTTGAATATTTGGCCTCATGTGAATGGAGCAATTAGCTTGAAATGCTTTTCCCCTCTAGTTTGCAAAACCAAAAAATAACAACAGCTCCTGCAGCCTTTGATCCCGGGGTTCTTTGGGAGGTTATTCCTGATGTTTCATTAATGCTGGTCAGGATTTCTGGCTGTTCCCACCTTCAGCCTCAGTTATTTTGTCCTCTGCGGTGAAATTTCTGCACCAGAATATCCTCCAGATCTTTCCAGACCAGATTCCTGATTAACAGAGCTGGATCACGCTCCGTTTTAAGAGTTCCTGTTTCCCATGGGATATAAATAAAGCTTTAAAATGAGTTGTATCCTGTAGAAAGATCCTCCCTGGGGTTGTGTTTGGAGGGATAATGGCATTAATATATCCTGGGGGGGGTTCTTGAGGTTCATTGTGGAGCAAAACAAAACAAAATAATAATAAAATAAAATAAAGAACCTTTTTTTTTTCTCTTCTAATTTCTTTAATAAGGACTTAGAAAGTTACAAATTCGGGGGGGTGCAAATTACCTTGTGGATGTTGGGGTTTTTTTGCAACTAAAAAATCTGCAATTTTTGCAATTGAAAAGAACATTTTTTCCCTCCTAATTTATTTCTTAAGGAGTTAGAAAGGTACAAATTTGGGGGTGCAAACTGCCTTGTGGATGTTGTTTCCCATCAGATCCAGCACCCAAAAAGAAGGAGCCCAAATGAGGTGATCCTTTTTGGATAACAGGAGAACATTCCTTTTTTTTTTTTTGGCTTTGGAAGGGCAGCCAAGGCAGGGAAGGTCAGTGAGGAATTAATTTTTCACTGAAGGACTGAAAATATCTGGAAAGAAAAACCCCAAAAATCAATCTTGGGGGGCTTCCTGTCTGCCTGGATTTCAGAAGTTGACACGGCAAGGAGATGAAGGAACTGCACAACAAACAATCCCAGAATAGCTTGAGCTGGAAGGTTGGAATGTTGGGAAGGTCGTTTATTCCAGTGCCCCAAAGGGGGATCTTCAGCTGGATCAGGGGGCTTTTATCCCTGTCCATCTTGACCTTGGATGTTTCCAGGGATGGACTCTGGAAAATGCCAGCCCAGATGGGATCTCCAGCTGCTCTGGGCAACCTGTGCCAGTGTTTCACCCCTTTCATTGCAGAGTTTTTTCCTTGTGTCAGGTCTAAATCTACCTGGTTTTATTTTAAAATCGTTACCCCTTGTCCTGTCGCAAAAAACTCTCTTCTCATCTTTCTTAGAAGTTCCCTTTAAAGTACCAAAAGGTTTTTCTGGAGCACTTTTCCAGGCTGAACAGCCCTGATTCATCCTCTCCTCAGAGCAGGGATGTTCCAGCCCTCAGAGAATTTCTGTGGCCTCTCCTGGTGGCCACAAACCTGATCTTCTCTTACAGTAGGAGGAATTTGCTCTCCCAGAATCCCAAGGTGATTCCCATGGATCACATGGAGCACCGTTGTAGCCAAGGAACAGGGTAAGAAGGTGTATCTAACCTGCTCACTGTCCCTGAGGAAGAAAGCTTTGAGAAGTGAAAACAACCCAGAAACTGGGGACAATCTGGAACTTCTAAATCAGATTAAAATCCTTGAAAACGTGTAGAGCTTCCAGATCATTCCCCATTTCACCAGTGCCTGTAACTGGTGCCATGGACTAACTCCTTCATCATGTAAAAAATATTTCAGATAGAAACTACCCCCACATCAGCAGGGAGACAGAGGGTCCCGTGCAGTGGGAATTTTTGGGACCCCCTTGTGCCTGTTTTGTGGGTTCCCTGCCCTGAGCTTGTTCCCAGCCAGGTAAGAGTGTGGGGAGAAAGGTTTCAAAAGCTGCTGAGCTCAGAGAGGGAGGAAACCCCCCAAGCTCTACATCCCAACTAACAACCTCTTTTCCAAGTTTATCTTGGGAGATGTGTTTGAGCAGCCAATATCATGGGATATAGAACATGGAATATCCTGAGCTGGAAGGTGCCCACAAGGAGCATCGAGTCCAACCCTTGACCGTGTC
>NW_020957034.1:23281-34361 GCF_003031625.1 Empidonax traillii
GCTGCTGAGCTCAGAGAGGGAGGAAACCCCCCAAGCTCTACATCCCAACTAACAACCTCTTTTCCAAGTTTATCTTGGGAGATGTGTTTGAGCAGCCAATATCATGGGATATAGAACATGGAATATCCTGAGCTGGAAGGTGCCCACAAGGAGCATCGAGTCCAACCCTTGACCGTGTCCAGGACACCCCAAGGGTCACACCATGTTCCTGAGAGCATTGACCAAACACTCCTCAAGCTCTGGCTGGTGCTGTGACCTCTGGTGGGTGCCCAACCACCCTCTGGGGGAAGAACCTGTTCCTAATATCTAACCTAAGCCTCCCCTGACACAACTTCATGCCACTCCACTGGTCACAGAGAGCAGAGATCAGTGTCAACCCCTCCTGAGAAAGCTGCAGACCACAATTTGAGTTGAGTTTCCCCTCAGTGTCCTCTTCTCCTGAACAAGCCAAGTGCCCTCAGCTGCTCCTCACGTGGTTTCCCCTCAAGGCCCTTCACCCTCTTTGTAGCCTCCTTTGGACACTCTCTGGCAGCTTTAGATCTTTACACCTGAATCCTCTCTGCTCAGATGGGACACGTCCCATTTTTCTCTGTGCTCTCCTGGGGAATCAGAAGTGGAATTTCAGATTCCCACTGCTCAGTGTCCCTGGCAGTCTCAGGAGCTGATGGTCCATGGCATGGAATTCCCAGTTATCTCCTGAATTCCCACAGCCTTCCCTCAGCTTCTGTCTGCCATGGGTGGTTCAACAGCAGCTCATGGCCAACCCACCCATGATCTGAAGGGAATTGTCCCCTTAGGGCCCAAAGGGATCATTATCCTTTAGGAGAGGCAGCCTCCTTCCCTTTTCCAACCAAACCAAGCAATATTGCTCCATTCCATCCATAAATCCCTGCTCCACCACTTCTGTGACTGCCTCTCCACTCAGGTCTTCCCTCACACTCCTGGGAGAGATAAAATGCCTGATTTATTAGGAAAGGATCAGAACCTCAGTCATGCCTGACTGGAGAACCAAGGCACACCAATCATTGATTTTCCCTCTTCTCCTCCTGTCTGATACCCCTCCCTCAGGCTGGGCCTTTGGATTTATACCATTATTATTACAAACAAATAAGTCCCTCCAATTAGAATTTCAATAACTGATTGATTTTTTTTTCTTGGCTCTTTTTCCACTCACTGTTCATCCAGTGCTGCACAGCTGGCACTTCCTTCTGATCTCTGCATTCCCAGGCTGATTCCTTCCTCTGGGATGAATCACCCTGCCTGACAAAGACATTGATAAACTGGGAAGAACGGGCCCCTCATGAAAACAAAGATATTGAGTTTTGGACCCCTCACGAAAATAAAGATATTGAGGGGCTGTAGCGTGTCCAGGGAAGGGAACGGAGCTGGGGAAAGGGCTGGAGCAGCAGGAGAAGCTGAGGGAGCTGGGGGGGCTCAACCTGGAGAAAAGGAGGCTCAGGGGGGACCTTCCCACTCTTTCCAACTCCCTGACAGGAGGGGGGAGCTGGGAAGGTCGAGCTCTGCTCCCAGGGAACGAGGGACAGGATGACAAGAAACGGCCTCAGGTTGCAGCGGAGGAGGTTTAACTTGGATATCAGGAAGAATTTTTCAGTTCAAGGGTCCTCAAACACTGGCCCAGCTGCCCAGGGCAGTGGTGGGAGTCCCCATCCCTGGAGGGATTTAAAAGGTGTGTAGATGTGGCACTTGAGGAGGTGGGTTAGTGGTGGACATGGTGGTGGTGCTGTGCTGATGGCTGATCTTGGTGATCCCAAAGGTCTTTCCCAGCTCTAACCATTCCACGATTCTTTGATCTTTCTTGAGGGTCTGTTGCTTCCTTTGAAGGACATTCCTCCTTTTCTCATTTTCTCCTCCTTTCCTCATTTTCTCCTCCTTTTCACACTTTCTCCAGATCTCTCCTGTTAGGACAATAGGATTCCATCCACTGCCAGTTCAATGAGGTGATCCTTCAGTTATATTTTCGATGACTGACATTATTAACCCAGAATTGACAGAATTCTTCATTTTTCTACTTGATTTAGAAAGAGATGAGTTCCACCTTCACCAGTAGACCTGTCCTAGCCTACAAAACAACAACAGCAATAAATTCCAACTAGAAAACCCACAAATCTCCATCAACACCTTTTCCTGTATTACATTCTCCCTCTGCTACAGGACATGTGCCAGAAGACAGTTTTAATAAAACATGAAAGGTAATCCTGGTACTTTTCTGGCATTGTGTAGGACACAAAAAACCCTCCCCAAACTTTACAACAACACAGGAGAAAGCTTTGTGGGCAAAAGTCTCTGAAAATTTGTCAGCCAGGCATGAAATATTCATTTAAAGTCCTGGATGAAGACATGTTGTGTCCAAGGGAATATGGACAAAACAAGCAGCATCAAGAATATTTGATCCCCCACATTTTAGTGCCATTAAATGCAAAAATAAAACCTTTTCACTGCTGGGAAAAAGTCTTGCTCTTCAAATACTTGCACTGGAGGCTTTCAAATGGTTGACATTGTAATAAAAAAGGGAAGCTGGAGAGTTTCGTCCTTAATGTCCAAGGAATTTACTTGGGAGCTCTGGGAAGCACTGAAGAGGTTGGAGGTCTTATGAAAGTCCTGGTTTCGTTGCTGAGATTTGAAAATTCATGAGGGAAGAGCAGGCTGGGGCAGCAAATGGAGGCTGGGGCAGCAAATGGAAGTTTCCCTCCTGACAGCAGCTCTGAAAAATTCTCCTTTCCCCTCTGAAACGATTTTTTTTTCCTAAGAAAAACAGATTTTCTTATGGATCAGAAGTGTTGAATTTGGGCTTTGTTTTTGAGCATTTCCCTTAAGCCATGAGGGGCATTTCAACCTCTCTTTGTTGATGTTTGAATTTGTGAAGGACCTCCTCTTTGACACATCAGAGCACCTTAAGGACACCAATTAATCCATCCCTGGATTAATCACTGGCATCTTCCACCAAATGCTCCTCAAATTGTTCTGTCTGGCATTTCCTTGTGCTGTTTTTGTCCCGACCATTCCTTTATTGCCCTTCACTCTTGGCTTTTCTGGGGTTAGTTCTGCCTTGGCACAGCAACCAAGTTGGGTGCCCAGATCCACAGCAGGGATGAGTGTTTAAGAACAAATATTTAACTTTCACTTTTATCTGCAGCCAAATCCCATGAGAAACTTTTATTTTGGTGAAGTAGAACCAGGGACATAAAGTGTGATTAACGTGGACCAGATGAGCAAAACTGGTTTTGGATGAGCACATAATAAACATGGAAGGAGGGCCCAGTAAAGCTGAGTTGACTAGAAGACTATTTTTCCTGGATTTCTGCATGTTTACAAGCATTATCTGACATTTTTTGGAAAGGTTTTCTTCCCTGGAACTCTCGAGGATCCCTTAGATGGTCATTACTCTGTGCAGAGAAACAGCTTACGGTGAGTGCAATCCTCACCCAGATCCTTGCAGGCAGATAAATTAACATCCAGATCCATTTTTACTGTTTAATGTCCATATCTGGTACATTATACGTTAAGTTTTACTCCTTCTTTCAGAGGATTTCTGCTTTTCCTGTTGCTTTTTGGACCTCAGGCACCCGAAGGATTTTTCTGGGAGGTTTTGTGGGCATCAATTTCCCCTCCACCTCCCTTTTCCCACCCATCCTACAACATCTCTCTACTGAATTCAATCCAATTAAGATATAAACTTAAGCCTTAGTGGCAGAATTATTCCTTTACCAGCACAGTTAGTGGCTCATAAAATTGCAACAACTGCTCTGCTTCACGTCAAGGGGGCTTAATTAACCACCATCATCTCCAGCAGCAGGTGGTGATTCATTCCAAACAGGAGCTCAAGTGCCCACTGGACAGTGCTGCACATTTCACAGGCCATGAAATACATCCAGGGTTGGATTTTTATCCCCCAGCAAGCTGGGAAGTTGTCCTTAAAAGGGCTTTAAATATTTTTTTAATTGGTGCTTTGTTTTTCTCTGGGAAAGGTGCGAAGAGGCTTTGGCAAAAGGGGACAGGCTCGGGTTTTAATGCCATTGTTCCCCTTGGTGGGATCAGAGGGAGGAAAATAATCCCACCCTCTAGAGCAGAACCAGGGGAGCAGGAGGAAATGGGTGGTGGATAATCACAGATGGATTTTGGAAGCAGAGGTTCTGTGCTGACCATACTTTGGCCGTGCCCTGGACACAAACACGTGCAGCATGAAAATCAAGCCCTTGAGATATTGTGGGGACAGTTCTGGGCTTGTCCTTCAGCCAGATGGAGATGGTTCTGGAAAATTTGCCGTGGTTGTTGTAGTCACCCCAAACAAGTGCAAAACAAACCTGTTCACTGCTTGATTTAATCATTATATTCCCAAATAATCCAGAGAAATCCTTTTTCTCCTTTGACCACGGAACAGTCCATCCCAATTTTGAGACTCTACCCACACTCCTGCCAGGACTGTTGTCTTCCAGCTCCTCCAGATCACTGTGGATGAACACAACTTTGAATGATTCATTTTCCACCCACTGTTCAGACCTCCATCTGCCCCAGCCATTCAGTGATCCCAAAATCTCACGCCCAGCTCCTCTGACTGCTCCAAAACTTTGTGGGAAGTGCAGTGGTTGGTTCTGATGGGTAATGTTAGCAAATCCCCTTTTCTGTTTGGATCACAGGAGAAAAAGGACTTCATATTTGGTGGAGGGAGCGTGAGAAACCAGTGGAATAATTTCCATGGCCTTTCCTTCCTCTTATTCCCTGAGTGCAAAGGATTCTGTGGAAAAAAGAATTTGCTGGAAACTCCTCCAGCACCCCCGCGTTAGAGGGACATGTGGGCGGAACCAAATATTGCTTCTAACATCAGAGATTTTTCTGGGTGAAATTACATCCCAGAAAGCTCTTATTTCATCTGGATTTCCCCCTTTCTCTACTGGTGGGAATATCACAGATCTCCTCCATGATGCCTGCAAGGAATATGGAGGGATTTGTCAGAAAAGCAGTTCCCAGATCCCAGTTTGGACAGTGAGACACAGGTTAAGGTGAGATGAGTCAGATGATCCTTTTGTTTGGTGCCTGGAGGACAGGAGATGTCTCCAGGGCATCTCATTTCCCTCTGAGTCATTCCCAGACTGAGTCATGCCCAGATTGTTCCACCGACTTTTAGAACCAGCTCATCCACGGCAGCATTTCGGTGTCAGTGGCCTTTGAATGATTTTAAATCCCAACCAAAGGCTAAAGGTAAAACTCATAAAAGACCCAAAACAGACACCAGAATTACAAAGGGTTCCAAAACTTTAAGTTTTCTGGGGGAAAAAAAAAAACAAACAGTGCTTGTACTTTATGTTATAAAATTCTGCTCCAGAGGGTGCAGCTTTTCACCCCAAACGAGCTGATAAAGCAGGATGTGCTGCAGGATTTCTGGAGGGGTTTCAGCTCCTTTGCTTTCCTCAGAATTTGACATAAGGGAACTTTATTTTTATTCAGGTTCAAACTTTCTGCCTTGGAGATTTTTAAGTTCAATGTCGTTTCTGTTACCAGTTCCCTGATATCTCTTTCAGCTTTAGAAATGCTCCTGTCGATTGGTGATGGTGAAAAGGAGTTACCCGGGGCTTAAACAGTGTTTGCTCAGGGATTTAACTGAACTATTGGCAAAAATCTTGAAATCAGAGAATTGTTAAAGTTGGAAAACACCTCTGAGCTCAGCAAGTCCAACAATTAACCCAGCACTGCTGAGGTAACCATTAAACAATGTCCTCGAGTGCCACATCTACATGTTTTTTGAACACTTCCAGGGATGGTGATTCCACCTTGAGAACCTTTTCAGTGAAGCCATTTTTCCTACTATGCAGTCTAAACCTTTCCTGCCACAACTTGATGATGTTTCCTCTCGTCCTGTCACTTGTTCCCTGAGAGAGGAGACCAAATCCCACCTGGCTACAATCTCTTTTCAGGGAGTTGTGGAGAGTGAGAAGGTCCCCCTTGAGCCTCCTTTTCTCCACGCTGAACCCCCCCAGCTCCCTCAGCTGCTCCTGCTGCTCCAGCCCCTTCCCAGCTCCTTTGCCCTTCTCTGGACATGCTCCAGTGTATCTTCCTCCAGAAAGAAGTGAGATGCCATTCTCCACTTCTTGCAGCAGTTCCCAAACTTCTGGGAAGTTCATCCAGGCAGTGAAGCCTCTGTTTGATGTGCCCCTGAAGGCAGGGACTGTGCCCTGGGAGAACGTGTGTGACAAAGTAATGCTGAGAGACCTGACCTGACCCCGAGCTGTTTTGTACGTCTCTGCCCGGTGGTCGATTCAGGGAGGTGAAAAACGGCAATAAATCCATGATATTTGCCAGCAAAGGTGAATTCCACTTTTTCCCCTGCTCCTGAACCGAGCTGTGACTTGCACACAACCATTTCACCCCCCCGGGCCTCGCCTTTGCTGTTCACTCGCCACGCTTTGCTGATTGCTTTGAAAGCTGTGATGAAAGGCAGTACCTGGCTGCAGGCTGTCACTGCTCGTTTGTGTCAGCTCTTAAATCCATTTTGCTTTCAACTCTGGGCAGCAGCTTCCCCCTTCCCATCCCATCCCGTTCCATCCTACCTCTCCCCGTTCCAAACCTTGGCAGCTGCGGGAGCGGCTTCAAAAAGTCCAGTTGATACTGTGGGTGATGTTGTAACAATTTCATCGACTCTCAGGGGTAATTAAAGAGGTAATTGAGATTTTGGGCTGCTTTCCCCCGTCCTCATGTTGCCTCTGTGCTCCTCTCACCGTGGAATTTCTCACTTGGATGAGCTCCAGGTGGAAACAGAGGCCAAAGGCTGAGAGGGATATTTGATGTCATGAGCTCCACTGGCCACGGCCACCACCCAGGGGATGTTGTTCTATCACACATTAAATCCCCCTGGTCTCCCAGAATGTTTTCTTGGGAATATTCCTTGGGGAATATCTCTTAGGTTAACCCAGAGCTGTGTTTTATTATATGACCCCTGTAATCCAGGTCAGATTGGATGGATTTCTGAGCAACCTCATCTCCTGGAAGGTGTCCCTGCCCTTGGCAGGAGGGTTTGAATGAGATGATCTTTAAAGTCCCTTCAAACCCACACCATTCCACGATTTTACAACCTGTTTTGGGTTTGATGATCACCTACAACCAGAAAACCCAGCAGGCAGGATTTCCTGCGCTGGGAATCAGAAGAGTTAATGTGGGAGAGTCTTAACGAGCAGGACTCAGCCAGATCCCTGCAGGGGAATGATGAGCAAGGAATGACTTTTTTGGACAATATTTCATCTGCTGTTAACAGAAACGAGGCCCAGATCTACTGTGTAATCACTTGTACCTCCCTGGTACATCCAGTTTGATGGGTATCTCAACGATGGCTTTAGCTGGCCAGCAATTAAAGCCTCATTTGCATCTGCACCCGAAATTAAAATGCTGGATGGATTCATTTTTAAGAGCTGCTGCCTCTCACTGAAGGCAGAATCCACTGATTGGATCTCTATGTAGCAGGAGGTAATATTTCTCCTCAAAAAGAGACGGATGCTGCCCTGAAGCTTCAGGACATCTCTGCCTGGCTCAGCACGTTGATCACAGGTGAGAAACGTTCCCACCAGCTCCTCCAGCTTGTTCTGTGACTTCATTCCATGAAACCCTAAAGGGGGAAAAGGTAGTTTTTTTCACTTTTAAAAGTATTGGGCAAGGTTATTTTTCATGTGCTTCAGCACCCAGTGGAGCTGTGCCCAGAAAAAAAAATCAACCAAAACATCAAAACTCCATTTGAAGGGCTGAATTCACCACGTGGTTTGTCACTGGATCAAGAAAAAAAAAAAAAAAAAAAAAAAAAAAAAAAAAAAAAAAAAAGAAGAAAATAATACATATGGTAAGAATAAAAAAGGATTTTTTACGGGCTGAGATGGAAAACCAGTTGTTAAAATGAAAATTCAGTTTGATCTTACCTATTTGTGAAGCTCCGGAGGGTTTAGTGATGCACAGGAATTTTCATTGCTTTGTATTTTGGACCCAGTTAGGTCCAGAAGAGATTCAATACGTTCTCTCTCTCCTAGAAGTTCTGGATATTAAATATACAACATTTTCAATCAGTTGTACTTTAAATATCTATTTTTCTGAGGCTGCCAACTTCTCTCAACCTCCACTCCCAAGGAGATTTTTTTTTTTTTTTCTCTTCAGATTGAGCAGAAAAAGCAGTTTCAGGCCTCAGAGGTGTCTGGATGAAAGTTGTTCCTCCTGAGCTCACAACGTGCTGCTGCAGCATCTGCCAGGGGTGTTTCCTGCTTCCTAGGAAAATCAGCCCAGGGCTGATTCCAATGGGATGAGGTCCCACAAGGCCAAGTTTCAGGTCCTGAACTAATGTCAGGGGGGTTGGGTTAGGGTTCCTGCAGGGCTTTCAGGTGCCCAAGAAGGCTCTCTGTGTCATATTGTCCCACTGGGTCACTCCCAGCTTGTCTGGTGTTCGTCACCTTTCCTTAAACTGATCCTGATCACCGTCAGGAATGGGATGCAGAGCCACATCATGGAATCCTATCATGGCTTGGGTTGGAAGGGATCTTCAAGACCAGCCAGTTCCAACTCTCTGCCACGGGCAGGGGCACCTTCCATCAGACCAGGATACTCAGAGCCACACCCAGCCTGACTTTAGGAATTTCCATGGATGGGGATTCCACAGCCTCTCTAGGCAACCTCTGCCAGGGCCTCACCACCCTTATAACGAAGAACTTCTTCCTAACATCTAATCTAAACCTACTAAAACCAGCTGGACCTTTGATTTGTTCAATCTGCCTGTCCCACTCTCCTCTGTGCGTTGTACAGTGAGTTGGAATGATTTCCACAGCCATTCCCGTGTTTTACGACCTTTTCCCCCTTCCTCAACGCCATTCCCACATCCTGGTTGGGAAAAGCTCTTTTCCAGTTGCTCTGGAGTCCTCCTGCCACAGAAAGGAAAGGAGGGAAAGGCCCTTTTGTGGCTCTCTGAGGTCTGAAGTGTTTGGTGTGACAAGAATCTCGTGCTAAAAGCCACGAGAGGTGTTTTGGGAAGGCAAAAGTCCCTCAGAGAGCGCCCAGCAGAACAAATTGCGACAATCACTTGACAAAACCTTCCAAGTTAAACTTCAGATTAAAAACCTCCCGGAAATTAAGCTGATAATCCATGCATTGAAGGCAAAGCAAATCAGGTTACTCTTGCAGCGCTTTCTGAAGGGGAAATCACAGCCCCCCAATCTCTGAGCTCTGAGTTATTGACACTTGGGGGCAGTGGAGCTGCAAGACCTTCAGATCACGCAGCAACACCTTCTTCTCTGCCTGTAGTTGTGGTTTCATCCCCACCTTTTCCACACAGAGACACCCAGGAATACAAATTTATGCCAACAGAGATCAGAATTAACTCCCTCCCTCCTGTTCCAGGGTTTGTAGCCTGGTTTGAGTGTGCTGGGGCTGTGGTTATGGATTTACGTGGATCACTGGGCTCTGTTCATCCCCCACCACCCAAAGGTTTTTCTGATATTCCACTGGGGTTGGATTCACTGTGGAAAACTTGTCCTGTTGTTTTAAACCCCTCTCAAGAGTGTCTGAGTGTCTGCAGGGCACAAGCTGGTATTTTATGCAGCTTAAATGTGTTCTGATTGAGGCCACCACAGAAATTGGCTGCAGGATCTGCAATAGTTCCAAAGAGTATTATTTCATGGAAGGAACCTTCTAGATCATCCAGTTCCAACCCTCTGCCATGGGCAGGGACACCTTCCACTATCCCAGGTTGCTTAAAGCCCTGTCCAAGCTGAGCTTGAGTAGGACAGAGAAAAATCAACCTGTTCATGGCAGATCTGGCAGCTTCAAAATCCATTTGACCTCAGATGGAAACAGAAAAACCTCCAGTGTTGGTGCAACTCTGCCAGAAGTGATGAGAGACCTTAAAACACTCCTTTGCAACAGGATCCTCTCAAGCTGGCCCTGACCCCTGGACTGGAAAATCAGGAGATACCCACCCACTGTGTCATTCCTAGAGGTGGCTGTCCCAAATCCATGGGGCATGGACAGGCTGGCACACAGTGGGGATGCAGGGGCAGTGAAGGCCTGTGCCAGGGGATTATTATAATCTGCTTTATCTCACTGCTGCTTTGCTCAGACCAAAGATATTCCCACCTGGAGATACAACAGGATATCCTGGACCAACCCAGCTCAGGCCAAACTGCAGCTAAATCTCAGTTAATAAATAATGGTGGGTCCATGTCCCAAATTTACCTGCACGGTCCCAGACTGGCAGTACCCTGTCACCCCCTTTGCTTGGGGCATTATTTTATCTGAACTGTTCATGGAATCATGGAGTAGTTTGAGTTGGAAGGGACCTTCAGGATCATCTCATTCCAAACCCCTGCCATGGGCAGGGACATTTTTCACTAGACCAGGTTGCTCAGACCCCCCCATCCAGCCTGGACTTGACCAACCAGGACACAGTTTTTGATCTTTATTTTATCTTCCCCAAGCCCTTGAGACTTTCCCAGTTGGAAGTGGAGAACTGAGGTGGGAACAGTTGCAGTGGTCTGTTCAAATTAATTTCCCATTCATTGTTTTCAACCCGACAGCATCCTGTGCTTCTCGGGCTGAGCCACCACCTTCCTCTGCTGGGAAATAATTTTGGCTTTTCATTTGGAAAAAAAAAGCAATTAACTGCATGGCTATGCTTAGCTGAGTAAGTCATTACAATCTCTGACTTATGCAAATGAAGGTTGCTGAAGTCTAATTCCGACTGAGATAACTCCACACGGACAGAAACTTCGGATTCCCACAGTCCGGCGCAAATATTTGTGGGCAAATAAAAGCTGCTCGTGGGTTAATTCATGAACCTCTGCTGCAGAATCGATTTTTCAGGGGGGGGAGGGTGGGGCTGAGAGCTTGGGATGCTCCCTGAGCTCCCAAAAGATCTTCCTTGGTGCATCATTTGACGGGGAACACGACGCACCCACCGGTTCAGGCACCCCTCGGCACCCCTCAGAACTTTAAAGGTGATACTTACCGCCAGTTTAAGACAAAAAGACGGATGCAGAGGGTAAATATGCACAAAGAAAGAGCAAGGAAACTGTTTCATAGAATGATTAAACACCCTGAGTCA
>NW_020957034.1:34955-36004 GCF_003031625.1 Empidonax traillii
TGCATCATTTGACGGGGAACACGACGCACCCACCGGTTCAGGCACCCCTCGGCACCCCTCAGAACTTTAAAGGTGATACTTACCGCCAGTTTAAGACAAAAAGACGGATGCAGAGGGTAAATATGCACAAAGAAAGAGCAAGGAAACTGTTTCATAGAATGATTAAACACCCTGAGTCAGAAGGGAGACTCGCAGGGATCAAAATCCTGGCCCTGCATGGGCCCACCCCCAAAATCACCACGAGAATTTTTCCCTAGCAAATTATTTGCTTAGCCCAAATCTGCTCATTTATCCTGAAACTTCTTGGGAACTTGGAGATAAAAGAAGAATTTAGAGGCAGATTTCTTTAAAAAAAAAAAAAGGGAATAAATGCCCCCACTTTGCTCTCCACAATTGATGCTGTGGGTCAGGTGGGCAGAGGGGAAACAGAGATTTCCTATTTGGAAGAATGACATTTTATTATGAAAGTCTGATGTCTCTGAGTTTGGAAAACCCTCTGCTGGGAGGTCAAAAGAGAGGTTTTCTGCAGGGGTTTGATTGATCACCCTCCAGAGCAGTGATTTGCTGGGAGTTAATAATTTTCTGCCCGTTGAGTAATAATCGGGAGCTTGCACATCTCATCCCCTTGATTGATGAACGTGGCTCTGGATACAGGAAGGGATGAGCCCTGGGCTGGAGGAGGAGGAGGAGGTGGAGAGATGAGGAGTGAGAGATATCTCCCTGGGAGAGCCAGGCTTTGACAAGGCTGATTAAAGAAGAAATGGGTTTGGAAGCCCGAGGTCAGTGGCTCTGACCAAGCTGCTGCTTCATTTAGAGACAGGGAGGCTCCGGGGCTCTCGCAGCAGCACAGAGCTGTTAACGGGAGATGTTTAATGCCTCTGCCTGACAGGGAGCTGCCAAGTGCCTTGGCAGCTTGGAAAACCTTCCAAGCACTCCCACAAAGGCAGGTCTTTGCAGATGCTGAGCTTTGAGAGAGGAGCACTCAGTCATTCCCAGCAGAGCCAACATTGGTGATTTCCTTCGAGAGTGGCACAACATCCACCTCGTGT
>NW_020957034.1:36345-48290 GCF_003031625.1 Empidonax traillii
TAATGCCTCTGCCTGACAGGGAGCTGCCAAGTGCCTTGGCAGCTTGGAAAACCTTCCAAGCACTCCCACAAAGGCAGGTCTTTGCAGATGCTGAGCTTTGAGAGAGGAGCACTCAGTCATTCCCAGCAGAGCCAACATTGGTGATTTCCTTCGAGAGTGGCACAACATCCACCTCGTGTTTACAGACCAGGCCCACAAATTATTGGGTCAGAAGTGATCTGAATTAGTCAGAATTAATCAGAATTAATATGTGGGGTCGCTCAAACCTGTAACAGCTCTGACTTGTTTAGGATGAGGTAAATAAAGGAGGGGAAAATAAACACTGACAGTAAAACCACTGGCTGTGACTACTGAGTTGAGGGGTCCAACCTCTGCACCAGGAACTTAGTCCAGAGCTGGGTTCAAGGCTTTATCAGCAGCTGGGAGCTATTCCCCAATTGCTGAATTGTCATATGGAATACCTTTGAAATTAGTTTTGTTTTAATTTGAGTGGGAAATGTTCACCTGAAGATGGAGATATAGAAAATCTGGGTTTATGCTCCCAGGGGATCTGAACATTTCCCTTGGTAAAACCATCCCAGTTTAATTAATCACTCCATCCCAGTTTGATTAACCATCCCAGTGGGTACCAGAGAGACCTTCTTCAGTATCAGAGAGTAAACCACATTTTGCCCTGAGTCGCAAATGATTTAGCCAGGATGGAGAAATAAAACAGCATTTCTCTACCACCTTGGTGTAGAGGTCTGAGGAGATGAAGTTTGGGGAGGGAGGCAACACAGTGAGACCCTTTCTCAGCTCAGACAGGGCTTGGCTAGGTGATTCCTGCAACGTTTTTGTGCTTTTCTCCCCCCAAAATTTAAAAGACTCCGAGAAAATATCAAGTCTGTTGAGCAGAATTCATGTCTGGCAACTCTTCGAAGTGCAGAGGAAGTGCAGTGTTTCACCTTCCTTAGCTCCTTAAGGGAAGTTTCTCAGCTCAGTATCAGGCAAGAAAAAAACAAACAAACCAAAACAAAACAAAGAAACAACAACAAAAAAAAACTCAAGGAGAAAAAAAGGAAAAAGTTGTTTCTTTGCAACAGAAATCCCACAGCAAGGTCACGCTGAGACTGCTGCTGCTTTAATAAACCCCTCCAATTGTCTCTGATTAATTCCAAATAAATTTCGTGGTGATAAGTGATTTTGAGCAAGTGCTGTTGACACGCGGAGCTGATTGAGATTAAGGGGAGCAGGAGATGAACAATGCGGTGAGAGGAGAAAGTCTTTGTCACCCGGGGCAGGACCCTGCGGGGGGAGGATGACACAGTCATTTGTCGTGCTCTGGAGGGGAGGGGGATGAGCAGGGAAAGGGTTTGTGAGGAGATGGACGGAGATTTGGAGCTGCTCAGTAGGAAAAGCAAACACTAGGGCAGCAGGAAGCTTATTTGGGGTGCTGGGAGTGGGAAAAACGGGGCACAGCAGTGGGAACTCGTGGTCCGAGTGAGTCGTGGGATGTCCTGTAAATGTAGGGTAGGAAGGGACGATTAGCTTCAGGTGTGGGGCTGAATTGTGATGTAAATTCATGGAATCATGGAACGGTTTGGCAGTTCCAAGCCCTCTGGGCAGGGATAACAGATCAGGAGGGGGAATTCACCCCTCCTGGGACTCAGAGACATTCATGTCACTGCCAGCCTGTGGCTTTTCTCGATTCTCCTTGAAAAACCCTGGCAAAGAGGTGGCTTGGCCACATCTTCAAAGCTGGAAGCTCGTTCCTCATCCAGCCTCTGCCGGGGGCACAGAAAAATTCCTGCGTTCCCAGAGAGGGTGGATTACAAACCTCCTTTTTTTGGGATGTAAGGGCTGATCTGAGGTGATAACTGGGAAGGATCTAAGCCTGCTTAGTGGCTGGTGTTCATTGGAATTATTTATTCTGGGAGAAAGGCTGTTTCTCCCTCCTCCGTTCTCTTTCTTCCTCCTCCTCAGCTGCTCTGAGATGGACAGGGACAGGTCAGTCAGTCCCTCGCTGCTGATCCTTGGATATCCATCATGGAAAGGGAAGCCACCCACTATCCAAGGTTGCTCCAAGCCCCATCCAACATGTCTTTGAACACTTCCAGGGATGGGGCAGCCACAGCTTCTCTGGGCAACCTGTGCCAGGGCCTCCCCACCCTCCCAGGGAACAATTCCTTCCCAATATCCAATCTAATCCTGGTGTCTTTAAAGTCACTCCCCCATGTCCTGTCTCCTCAGTGTCATTCCAGGAGTGTATTTTGAGTCCAGGGTGAGCCATGGGAATACAAGACAAATAATGGTCATATCCAGCAGATGTTCAGTGTCCTGGTTTTCCTTCCTGGGCGTAGGATAACAAGGATTTCTCCCTGCCCATGGCAGGGGGTTGGAATAAGATGATCTTTAATGTCCTTTCCAACCCATGAATTTATGATTCTATGACTTATCAGAGCCAAAGACACCAGAAAAGGTGATGGAACTGGGGAGCAGCTCTCAAGTGGAGTGAAAGGAAAGGAGACAGATGGAGTCAGAGTGGAAATAGCCACAAGGCTGAAGGAAAGGGAGGGAAAGGGGTGCTGTGGCTCAGAATATTCAAAATAGTCCAGATATTTACTGGGAAATGGCTGCAGGGAATGAGCCTTTGCTGCCTCTCAGGTCTCAGTGTCCTAGAATTTCTTTCCAGCTCAGAAAGCAAGGAATTTTGCATATTCTGGGAGACAACAGAAACAGGGCCTTTTTTTTTTTTTTTTTTTAAAGTCTATAAATGTATTTTAGTCTCATAAAATTACATAACAACATATTCCCCTCCCCCACTAAAGGCCATTAATTAAAGCATCTTTTTTTTTTTTTTTAATGGACACCTTAATTAGACCTTTCCCTAATTAAGAGAAACCCCACAGCAATTCAAATCCCCCCCTTTAACAGGTGGGAGATGTTTAATGACCCCCACGCTGGGTCTGAGATGAAAAATTGGGATGAAAATGCATTCCTGTCTCTAAAAGCAATGACTTATTCAAAAGGAGGAGATGATATTTGTGTGCAGGCAGGGATTGAGGGTGAGGGGGGTGAAGGCCTGGCCTGAAGTTTCTGGGACTGGTACATTTGAAAAATCAGCTCTTGGGGACACCATAAATAAATATACCAGAAGTCTGAAGAGAAGGAAATAGCACGAATCATAAATCAAAGCAGCCTAGTGGAGCAGCAGAGGACGTCACAAATAAAGGGGATAACAGAAGGAAATGTTGGCTCAGGCATAAATAGCTCTTAATAAATCATCAGCCAACGGGAGCAGGGCAGCAGAACCCTCACTGGAGATGGTGACAGCTGGCAACGTCCTGCTGGTGCTTGTGCATTCCCTGCATGCACAGGCTGGAGATCAAGGAATGTGCTGGAAAACTCTCTGAGTCCTGCATTCCACAGGAATGCCACTGGCTTGAGAGGACTCCAAGCTGAACTGAAGATGTCTTTGGGGTGACAGATGATGATGGGTCAAGAAGACCCCATCCTGAGTGCTGCTTCCAGCTCTGGGATCCCAGCCCAGGAAGGACATGGAGTTGTTGGAGAGAGTCCAGAGGAGGCACCAAGATGATCAGAGGGATGAAGAACCTCTGCTGGGAGGGAAGGTTGGGAGAGCTGGGATTGTTCAGCCTGGGGAAGAGAAGGCCCTGGGGTGACTTAATGCTTGTGCATTCCCTGTATGCACAGGCTGGAGATCAAGGAATGTGCTGGAAAGCTCTCTGAGTCCTTCTGCATTCCACAAGAATGGAATGGCTTGAGAGGAAACCAGACTTCAGCTGAATTGCAGATTTCTTTGGGGTGACAGGTAGGAAGGTGGTATCGAGAAGACCCACCCTGAGTGCTGCTTCCACCTCTGGGATCCCAGCACAGGAAGGACATGGAGCTGCTGGAACAATTCCAGAGGAGCAGCAGAGCTGGGAGAGTTGGGATTGTTCAGCCTGGAGAAGAAAAGCTTTGGAGTGACTGTAGCCTTCCAGGACCTGGAAGGAGCTACAAGAAAGATGGAGAGAGGCTGTTTGCAAGGACCTGGAGTGACAGGACACAGGGAATGGCTTTAAGATGACAGAGTGTAAGTTTAGATTGGATATTGGGAAGAAATTCTTCCCTGGGAGGGTGGGGGGGCCCTGGCACAGGTTGCCCAGAGAAGCTGTGGCTGCCCCAGAAAGTGTCCAAGGCCAGCTTGGAGCAACCTGGGCTAGTGGAAGGTGTCCCTGCCCTTGGTAGGGGCTTGGAACTGGATGATCTTTAAGGTCCCTTCCAATCCAAACCATTCTGTGATTCTGTGAATAAAGGTCTTAAAACCTGAAGCTGTTTCTGTGTCTGCCTGTTATAGATCTATCCTGGTGATCCCAATTTTTTCCCTGGGAATGTTTCCCCCGAGCGAAGGAAGAGTCTTTAAACACATGGACAATATATTGGAGCAAGATGAGAGAAAGAGACCATCAACCTGGACTGAGATTGTACTGATTGCTGACCTCAAAGAGATGGGGAAAAACAGAGGATATCCTCTTTCAGTTCCAATTTCCTCTGGGAAATCCAGCCTTTGAAATATCCAAAGGAGTGAGGAAAAACCACGATGTAGAACCACAGAACCATAGGATGGCCTGGGTTGGAAGGTATCTTATAGATCATCCAATTCCAAACCCCCTGCCATGGGCAGGGACACCTTCCACTAGACCAGGTTGCTCAGAGCTCCATCCAGATGTGGTCTTGGACACATCTGGAACAAGACTTCAATGCTTCATTGTCTCCTTTCCTTTCAGGGAGTTGCTGGTGGATGTCTGTGCCCTGGATGAGGCAGGTGGGCAGAGTAGTTCGGTCCTCTGCTCCCAAAATCTGTGAGGGGTTGTTGCTGTGAAGATAAAGAATGTGTAAGATGGAAAGAAGGGAGGAGAAGAAGATCCCTGTCATTGTGCAACCAGTTTAGTAGAAAAGGAAAGGAAAGAGAGATTAAAACTGCCATACTCTGAATTTTATCTGCCTTTGATAGAACTGACTCTTTTAACAGAGCTTTGTTGCTTGACAATAATGATAAGGTGGGCCATGAATTTTAATAAAACAAACAACAGCACCAGGACTGATTGGATTGTTTTGTTGCTTAGTTTTGTCCTTAACCTTGAGGAAAACAGGAGGGGGATTAATATGGAAATGTGTTTTCAACCCTGCGTGTGAATATAGAGGCATTTGAACAGAAAGCTCCTGCTGATGAATAGCTCCAATCACTCAGCCTGGTTGGACTATTTAGAAAAACATTTGCCTCTGAAAAGGCTACTTCAAACCATGTTCATTGTGTTTTATGACCCCAAACACAAATGTGGATTTAAATGTCTCCAAGCCAGTTCATCACTCAGTGAAAATCCCGGGGTTTGATTGGAGGATACCAAAGTTCCCAAAGAGAGGAAAGAACACAGGGCAGTCAGGGGAAGATGTGATCACAGAATCCCAGAATCAGCTGGGTTGGAAAAGACCCCTGAGGTCATCGAGTCCCACCCGTGCCCCAACCCCACCTTGTCCCCCAGCCCATGGCACCGAGTGCCACGTCCAGGCTCTGCTTCAGCACCCCCAGGGACGGGGACTCCACCCCCTCCCTGGGCAGCCCATCCCAAGGGCTGATCCCTCTCCCTGGAAAGAACTTCTTCCTGATATCCAACCTAACCCTGCCCTGGCACAGCTCAGGGTTGTGCCCTCCTGTCCTACTGCTGCTTCCTGGGAGCAGGTCCCTTCCAACCCAAAACCATTCAATGATTCTGGGATTCCATAAACTTACTCATCGGACCCAAAGACACTGGAGAGGATGGTGGAACCTGGAAGCAGTTGATGCAAGCCTTGTTGAGCAGCAGAAACAGGTAACAACCCAGGTTTGGTTTAAGACAAGCAGAGGTCAAAGTTTTAGTTGTAGTGATTAAAGTTGAAAACGAACAGTAGACTGTGGCATTACAAACCAGCTTTGTACCCTCCCCTCACTTCAACAGATTTTACAGATGCACAGCAAGACCAGAGGGAAGATAATAACTAGGGCAGAGACTAAGCCTTGGTGTCATGCAAGTGGCTCCTTTGCCTCCTGTTTTGTAAAGCCGAGCTCTTCCCCTGCACTCAGCGATGGTGAGGCCACCCCTGGAGTGCTGTGTCCAGCTCTGGGGCCCTCAGCTCAGCAAGGACATGGAGGGGCTGGAGCAGGGGCAGAGAAGAGCAACGAGGCTGGGGAAGGGACTGGAGCACAATTGCCATGAGGAGAGGCTGAGGGAGCTGGGGATGCTTGGGCAGTAACAGCACATCCAGAGCAAACCTGGATGAGGTTCTGATCAACCTGGGCTAGTGGAAGGTGTCCCTGCCCGTGGCAGGGGGTTGGAATGAGATGATCTTTCAGGTCCCTTCCAACCCAAACCGTTCTGTGATTCTCTGACTCACCACAGACAATGAAAATCCCCAATCCCGCACCTGAAAGCGGAATTTCATTTGTTTTTTCTCCGCCTTGTAGATGTTAATCCTGAGTGTTGGGTTCCCTTCAGATGTCTCATTAGCGGGGTGACATCTTCCCATTAGATCAGAATGTTCAACACAGATTTCCTTGTCTCCACATTGCTGTCATCTTGTGTTTTGTCAACGCAGCTGATGGATCAGCCTGTTCTGATCTGCTACCCTTTCATGTACAGCCATTATTACTGTTTTCTCCCTTCCTCGTTCCTTTTTCTCTTGAAGGCAGCAATAAAAAAAAAAAAAAAGAATAAATAAAATTGAAATATCGAAAGGCTAAACTGCTTTTGTGTCTGAGTGATTTCTTTGCTGCATTAAGCAATTCCTTTTTTTTTTGTGCCAGCACCTCTCCTGAAAGCTGGGGACGTTCTCCTGACGTGTTCTCTGAGAGCTGCTTTGCCACGATCGTCACATGCCTGGCTGCCTTTTTGGAAACAAGCTCATGATTACTGATAGCCAGGATTTTCTCTCTCAGCTCGGCAGCCAGGAGGGGGGGTCAGTGCTTTAAAAATCGGCTCTGTCACAATAAAACAGCTTCCAGCAGGCGCTGTGCTGTAAAATGCCACGGGGAACAGGGCAGGGAGGAGAGAGGGGTGGAAGGAGGAATACTGAGGTGGGAACTGCTCCAGTGCTGAGGGAAAAATGGGGTGTTTTGCCTTGCAAGAGGCCTGGAACGTGGAGAATGACACGAGAGAGGCAAGAGAAGAAAGAGCAGTGGAAAGGGATTCCCAGGGATGGAGCATCCACAGCTTCCCTGGGCAACTTGTGCCAGGGCCTGACCACCCTCACAGGGAAGGATTTCATCCCAATGTCCCATCTAAATCTATCCTGGTAGATGCTGGCTAAACTGGTGGCTTTTCCACCCTTTTTTGAACTTTTCTGGGGACCCCAGAGATGTGTCCCTGCCTTTCTGCTGTCCCCTCTAAATTGGGATGAAAACACCATGCAGAGGCATCAGTTCAGTCAAGGCTGCAGTGTTCTAAGTAGTGAATGTTCACCTGGGGAAAGATGGAGTTTGCTTTGAAGAGCTGACAATTTACTGAGGGAGCAGCCCCAGCCTCATTAGGCTCCTCATTTGTTAGATAAGGAACAGAGGGATTAAGGAACTTACTGGTAACAGAGCCACTCTTTGTGCTAAAGCTTGGAATGTCAGCTCAGAGAGGGTGAAAATACCACCCCAGAGGAGTTTTACCACCTTGCAAAACACAGTCATCAACAGGAGAGGGGAGGGAGTGAAGCTGAGAGGGAACTGGTGAATTGGGGAAAATAAGCAACACAACTTGTCCTCCAAGGTCAAGGCTCGTTCAGCGGGACCATAGAGGAAATGAGATGTGAGCAGGGGCCTGGAGAGGGTTTGGTGAGGTGTTTAGAGAAGAAATCGGGAGATGTCCTTGCTCTTGGACTGATAAGATCCCACCTGGCTTAATTGTGTGAGCTCAGGAAGAACAAGCTCAGCACTTCAGTGAGCAGAGCAAAACCATTGGGGAAACTCTTTGATGAGGAGACCTCAGGTAGGTTTAAAAAGTGTTTCTAACCTTCTAGTTTCTTCTCTTTAATAAAGTTTTAAAATTACTTTAAAACCCATTGCAGCACAATTTTTAATCAACTGGCTTGCTTTTTTTTTTTTTTTTTTTTTTTTTTAAAGGCAGAATCCTTGGGTAAAGAAGGCAGAAAATGGGTTGAAAGTCATCGATTTCACATGGAATAATAGAATATTCTGAGTTGGAAGGGACCCACAGGGATCAGTGGGTCCAACTCCTGCACAGGACAGCCCCAGGAATCCCACCATATGCCAGACAGAAAAAAAAATGGGAGAGAGAGAAAAGAATGAAAATGAAAAGGATCAGGCATAAATTTAGGAAGTAATAAGAGCAGGGACATCATGGAACAACCTCCCAGCTGGAGCCAAGACCAACCAGAAGAAACAATCCCAGGCCATGAGAAGTTGTTAGACCACTGCCCAAGCAGTTTGTGATTGTACCATAGAAGGTTTGGGGGTTTTATTTTTTTTTTAGTTTTGTTGGTTTGTTTTATTTTGCTTTTTTTCTCTGCCAGCACTTTTACTGTCCCTGGTATCTGCTCTGCTCTGTCAGAGGTTGTTAAATCCAATAACCCAATATATGAGAAGCTGCTGTAGTTCCCTGTCCCCAGGTACAACCAGTGGTAAAACTGGGCACATTTTCCAGCTGGATGCCCCCCAATAAATTTTATTTTCTATTTATTTATTTATTTATTTGTATGAATATATGCCTATACATGGACAGCCACACAGATCAATACAGGCAAAAAAACCCACAAAATAATTGAATCCATTTTAAAATCACCCATTTAAATACACAGCAATCCCAGAAACATGAACAGCGTCGATGAACTGATCCTGTTCCTCTTTTCCAGCCAACCAGGACTGAAAGTTGCTGCAGGAATTCTCGTGGATTTCTCCTGTAACTCATCTTGGATGGACTTTGCAGCAGCTGGTCCTCGAGTCCCCAGGTCTTCTCAGTTGATGCCACCTGGATATTTGCGCCCTGGTGCTTCAGGGAATCATAGAATATCCTGAGTTGGAAGGATCCTGCAAGGATCCTCAACTCCTGACCCTGCACAGGACATCCCAAGAATCCCACCACATGCCTGAGAGGGTTGTCCAAATTCTTCTTGAGCTCTGGCAGCCTTGGGGCTGTGCCCACTGCCCTGGGGAGCCTGTTCAGTGCCCAACCACCCTCTGGAGGAAGAACTTTTCCCTGATATCCAACCTAATCCTTCTCTGACACAGGTTCGTGACATTCCCTCAGGTCCCTGGTCACCAGAGAGCAGATTTTGGGGTGGGAGTCGTCCAGCTCAGCCCATAGTGCCCAATAACCCCTTTACACCAGAGCAGCCCCTGCTGTCCCCTCTCTCCTCTCATTTCCCCTGTTTTCTTCCACCCAGTTCATGTTGGTTTCTCACTTTTCATATTTTTGGCCCTTAGACAATCCCAAGATCATAAAGGTTACAAAAGACCTCCAAAATCATCAAGTCCAACCTTTGACCCAGCACTACCATTCCCACTATCACAAAGTGCCACTTCCACTCATTTTTGGAGCCCTTCCAGGGATGGTGACTCTGCCACCTCCCTGGGCAGCCAGTTCTCTGGAAGAAATCTTTCCTAATATCCAACCTGAACCCTCACTTGGACACCCCAGCACGGTCATCCTGCAGTTCACCAGTGGAGCTTTTCCCATGGCCCGTGGATGAAGGGTTATGTCAGAAGAGACTGAAATATTCCTTGACTCCATAAATCCACCTAGGGTCATTTCCCTCCTTGCAAAATCCACTTGGGATGAGCAGATCACAAGAAAATGGCAACCAGAGCAGGAGAAACAAGCGAGGGCTGGGGATGAAAGCTAAAATTTGCATCTGAGTTTACTCCATGGATGTCATGAAGCTGTTGAAAGCCGATAACTCCGGGAGTAATGAGGGGTGGAACTGAGGAATGCTGGGAACTTCTTTCTCACACCAACTTTAAGACTTCTGGGCCTTAAAATGTAAGTGTTTGATGTGCTTTCTCCTTGGAAAGGGGACAATGAAAGTTGAGTGGGTTACTGCAACTCCTGCCACAATGACTGGAGGAATCCTGAGTAGATTTGGAGGTCACTGCCGTGGAAAATGAGGGAAAAGGTTGAGGTTATGGGAACACCCAGATGTGGAGCCGAAGAGGAAAGGACAATAATAGGATTGTGGAAAAACCAGTTGTGGGCTCTGCTCTGCTGGAGAGTCAATGCCCACAGGTCTTTTCTCACCTCCAGTGTGGAATCTTCTTCTCTCCAAGTCAGTGGCTTTAACCATCCAAGTTTCCTGCAGTTAGAAAGCTTTGCTTTGGAGTCAAGTAGGGACAGGAAAATGTAATTATTAGAGAGATTTTTTTATTCAAGAGACTGTGCAAAGTTAAAAGTGCTTTGCTGGGAAAAAAAGAAGAAAAAAGAACTTAAAGGTCATTTAAAAACCTGTCTGATAACAGGAAAATGTTATCACTTCACATGGTGTGGGGCTGGACAAACTTGCCTGATTGTGTTTAATGCCACCAGCTCTGAGAAACTCAAATCTCCCATATTCTTATTTCTTTTTTTTTTTTTTTTCTTTTTTTCTTATTCTTTTTGTAGCAGTGGGTCTCTGGAATATTTCACACAGGCCAAAAACCCACTGAAAATGTTTTTATTACATAAGGATGTCGATGGCAAAATTAAGGGAGGGACAAGGGCAGGATAATTAGGATTTAGCTCTCCTAGTTTTAGCTTTCTGAGGAAAAGGTTTCCTCAGTCAGAGCTGCCAAGACAGGGAGGGTTGATGTGGTGGAATAAGATGGACTTTATGCCCTCACAAACCCACCTGGAACCTTTGGAGGTGCTCCAGGGAATCCCACCCGGGTCGTGGCTCCTGGCAGGTCTGTGTTCTGCCAACCAGCCCCTGTGGACACTCCAAACATCCCAGAATCCCAAAGGATGGGAGAGTCAAGGCCAGGATTCACTCTAGGAGATGTGTCCACCTTCACCAGCTCATGCTGAGGACTTTTCTATGGGAATTGGGCTCTAAACCTACTGATGGTGTTGTCCCAAACATCTTATCCTACAGAAGGTGTGATTGGGTTGGACGGAGCTTTAAATCCCACCATTATCCCCCAACCTCTTCATTATCTCCCTTTCTCTGCTTTCATCCAAGATCTAAGTGTGTCCTTTCATGTGGAGAATATTGTAGTTCAATGGCTGCGAGAAAAGGGACACAACCAGCAGGAGATGGTCCCTTGGGAAAAGTATTTAGAGTAGCAAAATATTTAGAGTAGCAAAATGCGAGGCCGCTGATGATATCAGGACATCTGGTGTTCTAGCTTGATGATCAAAGAAGAGACAATGTATAACTTGGTGATCACAGGAGGAACAAAGGGACTTTTAGGAGAACAAAGAAGCATAGAAGTACCTACATGCTTTAGATGCCAATAGCCTTATGGTGAATGCAGCCAATCAGCAGCTTGAGTTTTGCAATATGCATGAGCTAATTATGTACCACATATAAGCCTTCTGATTATTGCTAATAAACGAGGCTCGATGGACCAATCTGATAAGGTGGTCGGGTCTTCCTTCTCCGACAAAATGGTGACCTGCCGACGTGATTAAATCGGAACACCACGGTTGGAGAAGTTGGGTTGGACTTCGTCAGCGGCCGCGAAGTGGTGCAAACGGCAAAAAGAAGAAAAAAAAAGAGAAAAAAGAAGAAAAGGAGCCAGGACGCACCCCCACTGGCTATATAGGTAGCAGTGGGCCATACGTGCCACCGGAGCCTGGAGAGCCGCAAAAGCGCTAGCGCAAAAAGACAATGGACAGGCAAGTGGCATATGATTTATTTTTTACGGGGTTAGAAAAACGAGGTATCCCCGGTTTTGAAGTTAAAGAGATAAGAAAAGAGGTTTCGCCTTTAGTAACTTGGGGAGCAGCTAA
>NW_020957034.1:52112-56446 GCF_003031625.1 Empidonax traillii
CTTGGTTGAAAGGATTCGGATTGTCTGGATGGTTGCGCTCCATAGTCTTTTATGTTATAGTAGGACTTGTTATCTTGCTTGGGCTTGCAATAATCATTCCATGCATACTTTCTTGCGTGCAAAAAATGCTTAATAATATGGTTTCACGACTGTGGCAAGTCAATGTCACTCAATTTACAGAAAACGGGGAAAATGTGGAGAATATTGTAGTTCAATGGCTGCGAGAAAAGGGACACAACCAGCAGGAGATGGTCCCTTGGGAAAAGTATTTAGAGTAGCAAAATATTTAGAGTAGCAAAATGCGAGGCCGCTGATGATATCAGGACATCTGGTGTTCTAGCTTGATGATCAAAGAAGAGACAATGTATAACTTGGTGATCACAGGAGGAACAAAGGGACTTTTAGGAGAACAAAGAAGCATAGAAGTACCTACATGCTTTAGATGCCAATAGCCTTATGGTGAATGCAGCCAATCAGCAGCTTGAGTTTTGCAATATGCATGAGCTAATTATGTACCACATATAAGCCTTCTGATTATTGCTAATAAACGAGGCTCGATGGACCAATCTGATAAGGTGGTCGGGTCTTCCTTCTCCGACACTTTCAGATGTCCTGGTCCTTCCAAACAAGCCTCCAACTCCTCCTCTGGAAAGGCTGTGAATAACTCCAAGTTTTCAGCTCAATGTCGGTGCCTCAGAGCATCCCAAATTCCATGAAACTCCTCGTGTGAGCGACCGAGGGGATTCCTCAACGTGTGTTCGTGGCCCAAAAAATACAGTCAGTGTTTGCAATCAGGTTGCAGAAATAATTGTGGAGTGTGGGATTTCCCTCTGTGGGTTATTGGGAATGTATCACTTTGGGAAAAAGTGATTCAAATTTCACTATATATATATATTTAAAAATCCAGTGTCTATTTTTGTTGATTTTAATTTTTTTTATTTTAATTCTTTTTTGTCAGAGTCAAGATTTTTTTGCCTTATAATTAATTTATAACTATTTATAATTAAGTCAACAACACTCCCCCCCCGTATTTATAGTTCAGTCATCAACTATGACTGTTTACAATGAAGTCATCAAAAAAACCCCCAAACCAAAACAAACAAAACCCAAACCCAAACTGTAATTTTTAGAACAGAAACTCCAAAAACCTTGATATTGAAATGCATTCCTATTTTCAATCCATGCATCCATGGAAAATAAATTCCTGGGTAAGTTCAAGAGTGGTTTGTTCGCTTGCTTGTTTTCTCTTCCTCCAGCTTTATGTATTCGAGTTTATCACCATGGGGTCACATGAAAGTAATTTTCTTCCCAATATCCCAATATCCCATCTAAACCTACTCTCTGTCAGTGTGGAGCCATTCCCTTGGTCCTGTCGCTCCAGGCCCTGGTAACACATAGATATGATCCCAAGGAGGGAAACTGAGGCACGAAGGAACAGGGACTCACTGCTTGGCTTGGCAGGTCTGTGAATTAGAAGATAAACCTCAAAGTCACCCTTTGTGCCGCCATCTGAGAGCCATCCTCTCCACTGCCCATCTCCAGGTGAGAAATAGCTGGAATTTCAGCTTTACTTCCTCTTTTAATAAGAAGGAAAGAATGGAATCTTCAAAGAGATCACTTGCAATTGGTGAAAAATTGAAGATTAAACCACGCTGAGAAGAGATTATAGAGCCCCCATGGAGAAATTCTGTGTTCTTCATAAACCCCTCATGGATTTCAGGAAAGGAGGGGTTGTGTGAAGGATCAGGATCTCTCTGGTTTGTGAGAGAAGGGAAAACACAGAGATAAGAGTGTCTGGCTGTATTTTATGGCCCCTGGATACTGGGAATCCTCCTAAGGACATCACTAACAACTCCAAATGGAATGACAGAATCATCAAACATCCTGAGTTGGAAGGGACCCCAAAGGATCATCGAGTCCCTGCCCAGGACAAACCCAAAGGTCACTTCTTGAACTGCTTGAGCTGAGCAGCAAGTTCTTCTCTCCCTCGGAGCTGCTCTGCACCTGCATCAGTGAGTTCCTGCTCATCTTCATCCCACACAGCAAAAAAAGTCATTTATTGTTATGAAAACCCCCGCTCTGTAACTTTGGGAAGCACAGATTGGACTTGCCTGGTTTGGAAAGAGCTGTGGAAGAGTGAAGGAAGGTCTGGTGGCCTCAGGGCTCTTCTGGCACTGGGAGTGTTGTCTCGTCCCAGCTTGTCTCAAGGAGGACACCTGGATGGGCCACGTGCATTGAGCTTCTGTGCAATGACACTTGGACCAGGAGAGGCTAAAAATCCACATTTCCCCCAGCTCAGGGATCACAGGTCACTCTGAGAATTATAGGGGTTATAAAAAAAAAAAACCCAAAACCACATAAAATCACAGCTCTGATGAGTCACAGTGAGAGCAGAGGGGGGGGGAAACCACTGCTCACATCATTAGAGCTGAGCAAAGGGGTTGTTAAACCCGACTCCTGGTGACCCCAGGAGAAGCTCTTGGCTCTAAAACAGGGAGGAATGAAACATTCCCAGAGGTCTGAGCTAGGAGAAAAGATCCCTTCTGACTAAAGTTGGCTCCAACTCAACAGGGGCTGAAGTTACAGAATGGGGAAAGCCCTGCTGGGAGCAAGGAAGATGAAATCTAAAATGAAATGATAACTAAAATGCAATAAAGCTGATAGAAATAAGATGAAAAGCAGTGAAGGTAAACCCTGAGGGCCATGAAATGTCCACTCCCACTTAGATTCCCACAGCAAGGTGGTTTTTTCCCACCACACCCCAGAGGTTGGAGAAAAGGTGTTTGCAGCTCAAGTGGGGACAAGAAACCCCCCCCCCCTGCTGAGAACTCCTGTTGCCATGAATTGCTGTTTCCAGCAGACCTGTGCTCTGACCTTTGTGATTCCTTAAATTTATTTCATTTAGGTGATTAAAACTCCTGGTTTCCATTTCCCCCTGCTTAAACCCCTATGAATTTTGCTGCTTATTAATTTGGATTATAACTCCAAAGCAATACCTGTATTTTCTACTATTTTCATGTGCTGGAACCAATGGATTTTTTCCAAAATAAACAGCAAACCAGTGTGATTTTCTAGTTTTTTCTCGCCAAGCTGACAGAAAACACGAGGGTGCCACAGAATGAGATCTGCAATGGGGGCAGAAGGATGAGCAGAGCTCAGCTAAGGTCCTGGGGAGCATCTTCCAGAACTGAAGCTCAGTAAGCTGCAGGTCTGGTTTTGGTTGCACAACCTCATGTGCCGTTCCCAAGACAGAGAATCCTGCAATCTAATTAAGACAGGATCGTTCTTTCTGAAGAGCTGATTTGAGGGATGAGCTGAAGGTTCCACACAGCCTTCATTCTGCCCCTTCTCCTGCTTCCTCTTGTCAAGGGCAGCCCTTTGTCAGTTGAGCAGCACCATCAGCCAACCTGTTAAAAGCAGAAGTTCAGCTGCCTTGGCCAGGTCATAGAATCACAGAATCATAGAATCATAGAATCATGGAGTCACAGAATCAGATGGGTTGGAAAGGACCTCTGAGATCATCCAGTCCAACCCTTGATCCATCCCTACTGTGGTTCCCAGCCCACGGCTCTGATGCCACATCCAGTCTGTCCTTAAACACCTCCAGGGGTGGAGAATCCACCCCCTCCCTGGGCAGCCCAGTCCAATGGCTGATCCCTCTCTCTGGAAAGAATTTCTTCCTGATGTCCAACCTAAACCTCCCCTGGCACAGCTCAGGGCTGTGCCCTCATGTCCTACTGCTGATTCCTGGGAGCAGAGCCCGACCCCCCTCATCTCCCCCTCCTGTCAGGGGGTTTTGGAGAGTGCTGAGGTGTCCCCTGAGCCTCCTCCTCTCCAGGCTGAGCCCCCCCAGCTCCCTCAGCCTCTCCTCATGGCAATTGTGCTCCAGTCCCTTCCCCAGCCTCGTTGCTCTTCTCTGCCCCTGCTCCAGCCCCTCCATGTCCTTGCTGAGCTGAGGGCCCAGAGCTGGACACAACACTAAAGGGGTGGCCTCTGAGGGACAGAATCCCTGTCCTGCTCCTGCTGCCACACCCTTTTCCTTTTCCCTTTCCTTCCCTTTTTCCTTTTCCTTTTCCTTTTCCCTTTCCTTCCCTTTTTCCTTTTCCTTTTCCTTTTCCTTTTCCTTTTCCTTTTCCTTTTCCTTTTCCTTTTCCTTTTCCTTTTCCTTTTCCTTTTCCTTTTCCTTTTCCTTTTCCTTTTCCTTTTCCTTTTCCTTTTCCTTTTCCTTTTCCTTTCCCTTTCCCTTCCCCTTCCCCTTCCCCTTCCCCTTCCCCTTCCCCTTCCTCTTTCCCTTTCCCTTTCCCTTTCCCTTTCCCTTTCCCTTTCCCTTTCCC
>NW_020957034.1:56820-65646 GCF_003031625.1 Empidonax traillii
CTATTAATCCTAATTTCAAGGTACTTTTAAGTCCCCAAACCTTGGTCCCCACATCTCCTGGGCTCCCTTATCCCAAGTTTACCAGTAGAAAAATCTGGGATTGTGGGAGCTGAACAAGTGGACAGTTCCTTCGGTGTCTGCAGGAGCAGCTGGCTGTGATTTCTGGTTGCACGTGTCTCGGTGCCTGAATTAGGTTTATTGGGATTTATGGAAACACAGCAGGGGAGAGGCTTTGCCAGCCACACTGGGAAGTGGCTCAGCAGCTTTTCTCCAGGAAAACACACCCAGGGGAGGCCTGGAGTCTCCTCACTTCCATCCTCGAAGTTTGCAAACAATTCGATCCGGGGAGTGACTGCACCTGGACCCGGGGAAAATCCAATTCAGCACAGCAAGTCTGGGCTTGGCAGGAGCGGCGTGTGAATGGAAAACATCCAACACGTTCATCTGGAGCAGGTGGGAAGGACGGATTTGGAATTAATCGACTGGACTTGGATGCACAAGCCTGGCTTCTTCTAGAGAGGGATGAAGGTTTAGCTGCCTTGGGATGTGCTCGAGGCGTCTTCGTGTGGTTTTGGACACCACAATTCTAATTTTAACCTATTTTAGCTCTAATTTAACCTAATTTTAATTCTAATTTTGAAAAAAATTTAAAAATTGCTTCTTTCCTGAGGGTCTCCCTTTGCCCACCAGTTTCCCATCGAGGATCAGTGGCTGCCACCAAATCCGAGGAGCCGTGAGATGCCCAAATTCCACCTGCTGGAATCCTAAACCAGGTTATTAAGGGGCAACATCATGCCTGGAATTTTTAAATTGAGGGTAATAAAAGAAAATAAAAGCAAAAAGAAAATGAATCTGGAGATGATACTGATTTTCACTGAAGGGCTCCACTCATCATCCCTCCCTCCTCCCGCTCTTGCCATTCCTGCTCCAGCTGCAGCCATGGAGATTTATGGAATCACACATTCCAATTTGCTTTATGTTTTGTCTGGAGACAGACACAGCTGTACAGAGTGACTTTGTCAAGGAAATGCCACGTTGCACTTAATTGCCTGGTAAAGAATGACAAGTCAGAAACGACGTCGTTAACACGCTCCATTTTCACTTCTTTTTTTTTTTCCCCATATATGATTTAATTTTATTTATGTAATTTTAACATCCTGGGAGCTTTCTTTTTGCCCTCTCCAGTCACTAATGATTATCCATTTAAGCAATTTGAGATGCTAGGTGGGGTTTAATCCATTTCATCCCTCCCGTTCCACGTGAGTCACAACGTGAGAGCAAGAGGTCACCTGTTCCCAAAGCTTAGAGGAGACAAATGCTGAAGTAAAACCCTGGGAATAACGAGCTGGAACATTTTATTCAGCCATGGGAAACACCAGTCATGGGAAATGCTCGAGGGGAAAAAAAGCTCCCAGGACGTTGCGCAAGGATTGCTCCCAAACAGGAAGGGGTTTTCAGCAGGTTGCTGGGGGCAAATCAGAATTTATTGGGGGTGAAATGTTTGAGTGATGCAAAGAGTGAGCAGGTGGTTGAGTCCTTTTAGAGGAGTAGCACGAGGGGGTCCTGATCATCCTTGAGACCCAGCACAGCTAAAGGAAGATTGTGGGCCAGCCTTTCCTTACGGGTGTCCCATTCCTGGAGAAAATCTCCCTGGATTTTGCACTTGGAACGGTAGAATCCTGAGACTGCTAAGTTTGGAAAAGTCCTTTAAGACAATCAAGTCCAACAGTCAGCCCAGCTGACCACCACCACGTTCATCACCCACAGGTGTCTGCAAGTGCGACATCCACGTGGTTTTGGAACAACTCCAGGCGTTGTGGCTCCACCACTTCCCTGCAGGGCCTGTTCCATCACTTGACAACCCCTTCAAGTGATGAAATCCTCCCTGATATCCAACCTAAACCTCTCCTGGAGGCACAACTGGAGGCCATTTCCTCTCTTCTGTGCTAGAAAAGGATATAAAGCCTCGAGGAACCTGCTGAAAACCCCGTCCTGTTTGGAGCAATCCTTGCACAACATCCTGGAGGATTTTTTTTTTTACCTTCTCCATTAAAGATTATCCATTGACAGCTCCCTGAGATCTGGGTGTTAGATGGGTTTTAATCCACTTTATCCCTCCTGTTCCACGTGAGTCACAACACAAGAGCAAGAAGTCACCTGTTCCCAAAGGCTTAGAGGAGAAAAATACTGAAATAAAACCCTGGGAATAACGAGCTGGAGCATTTTATCCAGCCATGGGAAACATCAGTCATGGGAATTGCCTGTGGGAGTGCTGACTGCATAATAGCTGACATTTCCAATGCTGCTGGAATTGTTTACAGTGGGTTTTGTGCAACTCCTTCTGTTTTCCTAAGAAAACTCTTCTATCTTGAAGCTGGAGATTAATACCTGGGTATCAGGGCTTTACATGTGTCCAGGGAAGTAAATGCTTTGTCAAGAAGCAAACTACACTCTGGTTTCGTGGTTTATTTTTGGTGAGGTGCTCTATTCCAGTCTATTAATCCTTATTTTTCTGTTGTTGTTAATGCCATAGAATTGTTCAATTGAGCTAAAGGCTCGTAAGGGCTTTTGTTCTTTTAATTTCTTTTTTTTTTTGTTTTCTCCTCCCTCTAATTCTCTTTGTAAATACCACAGTGAAATCCATTCTCAGGATGGACATTAATTCTCCCAGAGCAGGTGGGAGCCAATTCCTGGAAGAAACAGACTTATTCCCTCTTGTGGTACCTCTTTGTGGTGCCAAAGGTGACATCATGAGTAGGGAAGGCCTTGCAGGGTGACTTGGACCTCGAGGCTCCTCCAACCCAAGAAGGGTCTGACTTCAGTTCACTCCAGGAGGAATTTCACTGTGTCCTTGAGCCAACACTGAAGTCTGGGAGGACATTCCAGGCTTTGACCACCCGGCCCTCTGGAATGACATCAGCTCTGAGCAACCTGGGAATGGCTGGGGCTGCTCCAGGGGTGGTTTAGGTTGGATCTCAGGGAAAGGTTCTTCCCCCAGAGGGTGGTTGGCACTGAACAGGCTCCCCAGGGCAGTGGGCACAGCACCAAGGCTGCCAGAGCTCCAGGAGGGTTTGGACAAAGCTCTGAGGGACAGGGTGGGATTGTTGGGGTGTCCTGTGCGGGGCCAGGAGTTGGACTCGATGATCCCTGCGGGTCCCTTCCAACTCAGGATGTTCTTGGATTCCAGGACTCCATCTGTCTCAAACAGGGTTGGAGGAAAGGAAACAGTGAACCAAAAATCTGAATAGTTTAACACTGAACTGTTGGTTGGGGAATTGTTTGCAAGGACAATGACAGGAGTGAGTGGGAACGGCTGCAAACAGAGAGAGTAAGTTCAGATGGGATATTGGGAAGAAATTCTTCCCAGGGAAGGTGGGGAGGCCCCGGCACAGGTTACCCAGAGAAGATGTGGCTGTCTGGAAGTGTCCAAGGCCAGGTTGGACGAGCTTGGAGCAACCTGGGCTAGTGGAAGGTGACCCTGCCCATGGCAGGGCGTTGGATGATCTTTAAGGTCCCTCCCAACCCAAACCATTCTGATCCTCCTTCCAGCTCCACTATGAGGGACCATGAAAGCAAACACGAGCATCTTGAGCTCCTGCACTCTGAGTGTCTGCATTTTTAAAAATCAATTCCTGGCCAAGCTGTGCTTTTCTGGTAGCATTTCATTAACAGCAGGGGGGTGCCAGCTCTCCTAATTTTACTTAGAGCTTCCTGGTGGCTGGTACCATCCTTAAAGCTCTTGAGCTTGGTCCTGCGCTGTTTTGTGACAACCACAACTTTCATATTATCATAAAAACCTCACATAATTGCCAAGACAGTTCCCCCAAGGTGACCTGCGCATGCAAAAATGGATCAAAACTGAAAGACAAGGAAAGGCCACAGAGTGTCCAAAAATTTACAAATCAAGATGTGGACAGGTGCAAGTTAAAATTCTCTCAACCCTGAAAAGCTCTTCCTCTTGATAGACGTCTGTAAACAGGTTTGTGAAGTCAAAAAGAGAGATATTTCTCTCTCTCATGGACCATGTAACTTTCTTGACTGTAATTCCTGACTGTAGAATTATAATTTAATCAGTTCTCTTCAAAATTATGGTGGTTCTTTTTTTAAAACATATTTAAAAGAAAATACAAGATGCTGTGAGATACAGAAGTGTTTTGAACTGCAACCAATCCAACTGAGCTGCTGGCAATGTGGCATCAAGATACTGAGGTCACCTGTCTCTTGTGTGAAAATGGGACACAAAAATAACAAGGTCACATGCCCAGATTGCAAAATAAAGGGACCAGAAAGGGACGAGAAAGCCTGAGATTTAAATTTTTTGGGGGGTGTGGTTGCACCTTGCCCAAAGCTTTCCTTTGGGCAAGACACATCCGATGTCCCCACGAGAGCTATTTCCCAGCCTAAAACCTCCAGGGACCTAAATAATCTCTCAGCCACTGTAAATGTTTCCCTGGAAGAGGGAGGCTTTTAGGAGGGAGAGAGGTTTGTGGCGGTGAAATGTCAGTGGTGATGTTAAAGAGGAAACAAATGTTCCTCGTGGATGCTCTGAGGGAAGAGCTACAAAAGATCTGAGAAACTTGGCTCTGGGGCTGCACAGGGTTGTGTTTTTTTTCTCCCTCCTTTGTTGTTTCTAATATTCCATTCTGGATGAATCTGCAGAGGCGGCCCCTCCCAAAAAAATCAACAAATAAAGGCCTTGCAGGCTTTTCTTAGGCCAGGTTTAGTTGCCACACTCTCTGTCAATGGCTGCTCCAAAGCAAGACACTGGTTCCTACCAGAGGACCAGGGGTGACAATTGTCACCCTTCAGACCCTCAGATGCCAAGATGGATAAATCAAAACAGGAAAATGACTTACCTCGAAGTTACTTTAGGATGCTGTTTTTGTTGCTAAAGGGGAAAGGCTGGAGAATGGGGGAGTTCCAGGGGAGCAGCTTTGAAACTGGAACAGAATCTCTGGCCCCTGAAGCTCTCACTGGGAAGAGATGCAGGGACACCTTCCACTGTCCCAGGTTGCTCCAACCCCTGTCCAATCTGGCCTTGGACACCTCCAGGGATCCATGGGCAGCCACAACTTCTCTGGGCAACCTGTGCCAGGGCCTCCCCAACCATCCCAGGGAAGGATTTCTCCCTGATATCCAATCTAGATCTATTTTCTTTCAGGTTAAAGCCATTCCCCCAGTTCCTGTCACTGCGTGTCCTTGTAAAAAGTCCCTCTCCAACCTCCCTGTAGCCCCACTTTGGGCATTGGAAGGACCTCCAAGGCCTCCCTGAAACCTTCTTCACTTCAGGCTGAACTGCCCCAGCTCTCTCTAATCCTGTCATGCCAGGAATGATGTCACCAGCAGAGTATTCAAATATCCTTTGAGTCCATAATTAACCTTGGAAAGTACCTGTGACAGGGGAGAAGCTGCTCAGTTCGCATTGAGCTCACCCTGAATTGAAGCAGTTCAGGAGCAACCTGCTCTAGTGGAAGGTGGGAAGGGGTTTGGAACAAGGTGATCTTTCAGGTCCCTTCCAACTCAAACCATTCCACGATTCTAAGATCGGTTTATTAACAACAGCTAATTAGGCAGCAGGAGATGAACCTCACTTTCAAGGCTGATACCAGGAATACAACAGATAAACTGCAGCCCTGCAGATGCTCAGTCGCTCCCCTCCTCAGTGAATGGAGGGGAGAATCAAAAGGGTAAAAGTGAGAAAACTCACGGGTTGAGATAAAATCAGTTTAATAATTTGCCATTAAAATCTTGGTTTATGGGTTTGCCTCCACCTGTCCCACTTTGCCCACTTGGTTAAAACCAAGACCATTAAAAAGTGAAATAAAAGAGATGGCTCCCAAATTAGATAATAAAGCTGGGGCCCAGAAGGTCATTAACGGCTCTCAATTTTTTATGTAGGTGCCTTTGATGAGATCGAGCAAAGCAGGGAGGGAAACGGGAGCACTTTGTGGGGACACTGAGCTGGATTTTGGGGAACAAAGAGTGCTGGTCCTTGCTGTAGTCATCAAAAAATGAGACAAGGAACAGCCACGCATCTTCGAGAAGACATCCAGCTGCTTGCAGGGAAGACCTGGGGCAGGGAGAGATCAAACTTCAGCGGTTTTCCGCTTGTTTGACGAATTAAGGCTTGTATATAAGAGGTGCAGCAATTGTTTTCTTGCCTCTTTCTTTGCTCTTGTTCAGGTGATAAACTGGAGTAGTGGAGGCAGGAAAAACCCTCTCTTGGGTTTAATGAACCCAAAACAATCAACTCCTTTATTTGAAATAAACCTTCAGCTTGGGTCGAGCGAAGCAATTATTCAACCTGGATCGAAAGCTTTTTTTTTTTTTTGCCCCTTAATGGTCTGTTGTTTGGGGCTAAATTTCTAAATTAAATATTGCCCAGGAGGAAAGATAAAGTATCTCATCACTGTAGAAACCCTTTTTTTTTTCAGCTGAGGAATTCAGCTGCTCAGTGGACCTGAATGGTTTCGATCCCACAGTTCTGAAGAGCAAAAATACTTAAGCACTTTTTTTTTTTTTTATGAATTAGTGTCAATTTGCTGCAATTTTTTTTCTTTTTCCAGTCTTAATGATTTTATGATTCCATGGTTTTCACTTTGGAATAAGAGGGGCCTGTGCCCATCTCTGTTATTTCCACCTTCCCTTCCCATCCCAGCACACAGGACCCCCCCTGACTTGCTAAAAAGCCCTTTTGGTCAATAGATTAGGAATGACTTTGCCATCTGCTCAAGACCCAGGATGGGTCAGAGCCAACTGTGAGCTGGAAGGAACGTGGGTGTGGTTTGAAAGGGGACAAATCCCAGGGGACCCAAAGGCAACTGTGCAATCAACTCTTATTCCATAGAATCATGGAATGGTTTGGGTTGGAAGGGACCTTAAAAGATCATCCCCATCAAGGGAGTTTTTTTTTCCAGATAAGTGCAAAAAGCAGAAGCTTGAGAAGCCCTAAACTCTTCTGGTGTCTCGTTTACTCATTGCACAAATCCTTATGTCATTCCTCACCACACAGACCTGAGGTAACTGTTAACTGAGGTGTCACTTCATCCCCCTCGTTATTCTGAGAGGGCCACATGTTCTCACCTGCCTCAACCAGGAGTCTGCAGTGACTTAGATCATTAGCAGAGGTGGATTTTATATAAAAAAAACCACCTGTATCTCACATCATTAGAGTTCAAATCACCCTCCTGCATTTTATTTCCCTAAAATACAACTCTGCCATTAACGAAGTGTCCATGTATCAGGATTTCTTCTTAGGCTGTTTCTCAATTCTTTGTTCAGTTGATTCCCACTTCTCTCTCTTTAATGTGTCTTTCTTCACAACCAAGGCACTGATTTTCCTGCTGGACTCAGCCCTGGAGAGGCCACACCTCAAATCCTGGGGTTTATTTTGGGTCCTTCATGGCAAGAAAAATATTGGAGGTGCTGGAAAATGTCCAGGGAAGGGAGTGGAGCTGGGAAGGGGCTGGAGCGGCAGGAGCAGCTGAGGGAGCTGGGGGGGCTCAGCCTGGAGAGAAGGAGGCTCAGGGGGGACTTGCTTCTTCATTCCGTGATTCTATGAAATTCCTTTCTGCCTTTTTAAAATGAAAATTGAGACACTCAGACACAGAATAAGGATTAGGAAACCTCCTGGACGTGACAGTGTTTTGTTTTTTTGGTTTTCTTTTCGTGGCAAGAACAGACCCAGAGGGGAAAAAAAACGAAACCCTATTTCAACACAGGTGAAAAATCCATCCAGGACATCAGACAGGGAAACTGGGAAGACCTTCTGGAGGTAAACCTGAAGGGCTCAGGGGTGAAGATTTATATATATAAATATATATAGTAAATTATAAATGGATACATGGATATATATAATATATTTGGATATATTATATATCTATATAAATATGTATGTATTGAAGTATGAATATAAATATATGTATGTTTATATAGGTTACAATACATATATTATATATGTATAAAATATATATATGTATATATATACATATATGTAGATACATTATATATCTATATAAATATATATGTATATAATTATGCATATAAATATATGTCTATAAAATTTTGGCTATTCAAACTGAGGTGTTCCAGCACTCATTGAATCACACAGAGCTCGTGACTGACTCTCCCAAACACTTTAATACCACTCAGTGACAATAAAAATACTTGGATCTGCAAGTTGAGGGACTGAGGGGAATGTTTAGGCATTTAATAAGCATGAAGAATATTAATTTAAAGTATTAAGGAGAATATTGTTATAGCTGCTCATCAGAGCATCTTTTGTAACTCTGATTGTTTTCCAGGGAATTGGCTCCATTGCTGCTCTCAGGTTTAAAAGGAACAAAATTTAATTCTGGTCAGCTGTTAAATCTCTAAAGGCTTTTTAATTGCAGCAGCTGGTCAGACAGACGTGTTCAGGAGGAGAAATTCTTTGTATTTGGGGGAAAAAAATCTGACTGGGAAAGGAAGAGGTTGTCTTCTTTCCCTCCTGGAGTCCCTTGCTTTGAGTGGGTGGTGGAGCCTGTGCTGAGTCATCTGAGGGGAAAAAAATAGAAAAGAAAAGGAAAAGGAAAAATAAAAATAGAAGAGAGAAAAGGAAGAGAAAAAAAATCAAAATAGAGGAGAAAAAAGGAAGATAAAAATAAAAATAAAAAAAGAAGAAAGGAATAGAAAAAATAAAGTGAAATAAAGTAAAATAAAATAAAAGTAAAATAAAATTAAGTAAAATAAAATAAAATAAAATAAAATAAGTAAAATAAAATTAAGTAAAATAAAGTAAAATGAAATAAAATTAAATAAAATAAGATAAAATAAAATAAAATTAAG
>NW_020957034.1:65906-79052 GCF_003031625.1 Empidonax traillii
ATAAAAAAAGAAGAAAGGAATAGAAAAAATAAAGTGAAATAAAGTAAAATAAAATAAAAGTAAAATAAAATTAAGTAAAATAAAATAAAATAAAATAAAATAAGTAAAATAAAATTAAGTAAAATAAAGTAAAATGAAATAAAATTAAATAAAATAAGATAAAATAAAATAAAATTAAGTAAAATAAAGTAAAATGAAATTAAATTTAATTAAATAAAGATAAAATAAAGTAAAGTAAAATTAAATTAAATTAAATTAAATTAAATTAAATGAGAAGGAAAAGGAAAAAAAGTAATACCTGTTCCCAATTCCCAGGAAATTTGTTCTGGGAATTCAGCTCTTTGGCAACCCATTCATCAGAGTCCCCCAGGGAGTGACTGCAAATAGCATGACACTGGGGCTGCACTGCTGAGGGTAAAGCCACGTTCAGCTTCATGACAGGGTTTTCCAACAGAAATCCAAACCATGCTGGAGAAGGACACAGGAAAGGAGATCGGAGGGCAGAGTAGTCCTGAGCTTTGGGGATTATTCAGGGATGTTTTCCTTCCTTTGCAGGGTGGGGGAAACCCACTGGGAGACTGCAAAAGGTCCCACAGAGGTCACTAAAGCGGTGAGGGAGCAAGGAAAGGGCTCGAGGTATGGATCTGTTGGAATGGGTCCAGAGGAGACCACAAAGATGATCCGAGGGCTGGAGCCAGGACTCTGCTCTGGAACCAGGATGGGAAGTCCTTGGAGCCCCTTCCAGGGCCTAAAGGGGATCCAGGAGAGCTGGAGAGACAAGGGATGGAGGGACAGGACACAGGGATTGGTTTCAAATTGACAGAGGGTGGATTTATATTAGATATTAGAAAAAATAAGATGAGATATTAAGGAGAAAAGATTCTTCCCTGTGAGGGTGGGGAGGCCCTGGAATAGAATTCCCAGAGAAGCTGTGGCTGCCCCATCCCTGGAATTGTTCCAGGCCAGGTTGGACGGGGCTTGGAACAACCTGGGATAGTGGAAGATGTCCCTGCCCGTGGCAGGGGGTGGAATGGGATGATCTCCAAGATCCTTCCAAACCAAACCATTCTTTGAGTTGATGATTCTTCTGGAGCTGAACTTCAAGGGCCCAGAGTTGTCTCGTGTGTGTGTCCAGACACTCAGACTTGCTCTTCTGGAAAACACCAGAGGGACTGGCCATGGACTTAACCCGAGTGGCCCCCATGAAAATGGACACAGCAAAGATTTCCACGTGGACATCGTGGACTTCTCAACACAAATAGAAAATCTTCAAGCTGAGCCTGGGAAAAAAAAATGGCTTTTAGTTGAAAAAAAGCAATGAATTCAGGGTAGATTTTTACGAATAACCTCTCCCTTAAGGAGATGATGATGCTGGTTGGTAGCTGATGGGGGCTGATGTAAATGGTAGATGGTGGTTGATGAACTAAAAAGTAACAGTACAGGAACTTCCTGAAGCTCCTGAACTCCCTGGAAATTCAACCACAGGCACAAGACTTCCCTTGGGAGAGCCCTGATAAATTGGACAATCCACCCACAATGAATTGTGTTCCCAAGGAGTTCAGAGAACAGCAAAGTGCTGACACTATTTTTATTTTTTTATTTCCACTGAAAGAAAATTCTGATTTTCCTTGCAAATACAACCCCTCTTTATTTCAGGAGGGTATCAAGAGGTTTAGATAAAGGTAACCTTAAACTCCACTTTGCCAAGCCATCTTAACACCAAAAAAAAAAAAAAAAGTGTTTTCAGGCTGATCTATCCTACTGTTCTGTTAAACAGCATGTTTTTGCACTTTTTAGGTGGAATAAGAACCATGGGGGATTTGGGATAAAATTAATAAAATTTGGACATCCTGAAGTGCTCGAATCAGTGAGAACACCTCACTTTATTACAGGTGTGTTCAGGTAGTTTGCATGTGGGACATGATTGTTAATTTTCACCCTCAAAGCCCAACGAACCAGGCTGAGATTTTGTAATGGCCATAAAATTAAAAAATAAAATAAAACAACAGTTAAGAAAGTGCTGTCTCAAATTATAAAATAATTAAATACAGCTAAATTTCAAGCCTCTCTGGCAAAGCGTAATAGTAAAAGGCCATTAAGTGAGCTGTCCATTTATAGAAAACATAAGCTATAAAATTCCTTTTTAATGGACTGTTTCCATGGAAATGTGCTTCAGGAGCCAGGTTTTATAGTGTATTAAGCAGCACAAGGAGTTAAGCTGACTGGAGTGGTGGCTGTAATGCAGGGGCTATGGTTTGTAAAAAATTGAAGCTGTTAAAAGGTTTATGGCCAAGAAGAGAGAGGAATAATTCAAAGGCCTTTCTCACTCACCCAGCAAAATTGAGTGTTAAAGCTCAGCTCACCTGCTGAAGTGGAATCCCCTCATTAGCTCGTTACCCAAATGTCTGGGAAAGAGGGAGAAAATCTGTTCCTTGATTATGGAGGTAATAATAATTATAGGTAATTTGTACATCCTTGTTGCATTAATTGATAGAATCTTGAGGCATTTTTCAACTATTAATTGGGGAACTCGCTCTGTGCAGTAAAACGGCTCTGCACGATAAAACCCGGCTTTTATTTGCGACTTGCTCCTCGTGCCCGGGCCTGATGGTTGTCATTTCATGTTGGAATTTCGTTAATGTGCTGCTGGGATTGTGATCCAGGGAAAAAAGTCCATGACTGAGGTCCAGGGATAATCTGGGCCAGGGCCCAGGGATGGGGAAATTCAGGTAAGAGTGAGAAAGATTGGGAGAAAAAACAGAAAGGGAGAGGCTTTGCCTGATATTTTGAGGAATTTCTAGATGAAGTTGCCTTGGGTTCAGTCAGCATTTAATTGCCAGTGAGTCTTAGAAACATGGAATGGTTTGGGTTGGAAAGAACCTTTAAAGATCATCCAGTTCCAACCCCCTGCCATGGGCAGGGACACCTTCCACTACCTCAGGTTGCTCCAAGCCCCATCCAACCTGGCCTTGGGACACTTCCAGGGATGAAGCAGCCACAGCTTCTCTGGGTAACCTGCGCCAGGGCCTCCCCACCCTCCCAGGGAAGAATTTCTTCCCAATATCCCACCTATCCCTGCCCTCTGGCAGTGGGAAACTCTTCCCTCTTTCCTGTCCCTCCATCCCTTGTCCAAAGTCAGGTTGCTCCAAGCGCCATCCAACCTGGCCTTGAACACTTCCTGAACCATCTTAGACCTCTCAGACTGAGAAGTTGTGGATGTCCCATCCCTGGAAGTGTTGGAACAATTCCATCCCTGAAAGGGCTGGAGTGGGATGTTCTTTAAGGTCCCTCCCAACCCAAACCACTCCATGTTTCTATGATTGGATTCCCCCTCCATTTTGGGACAGAAGACCCAGAACTGGGTAAAACTGGTTTAATATTATGAAATGTATTGATACAAGATTACAAAATGTATTTCTCATTCAGCCTGGCCACGTCTGGCTCTGTGTGTATAAAAATGAACCAAATTAGGAGACGTTTTTCGTTTACAAATTGATTCCACAGTAAAGCCTAGCCTTAAAATATTTGAAACACTCTGGAAAACTGAAATCCTGGCACAGCAGGAGCCTCCCCTTCTGTTCCATAGGATTGATCAGCTGAACAAGGATGAGGGCAACCCCAGCTGAGGGTTTGCAGCTTGTTTCAACCTCCAAGCTCTTTGTCCAGCTCAGGCCCCTGGCACAGCAGGAATTTCAGCTGGATGTCCAACTGCCAGGAGTGCTGCAAACACAGGATCTGCTGGAAATCCATGGGGAAGCTGCATCAAAACACATTTATCCAGCCCCTTCCTGCCTTTATTTGCCACCCAGCTGGCCCTGGCTAATGAAAGGTTGTTACCAATGACCCAGAGGCTCGTTCAGACAATTCTCCCAGTTTTGTTTTTTTTGTTGTTGTTGTTGTTTCTGTCTCTGGCACTCAGAGGAGCGGAAGGAATTTGCTTTAATGCAAAGTGACAACTCACAACTGAGACCATTTCTTGCTGTCAAAGAGGGTAAAGAGACAGGAAGAGCCTTCAGGTTCTGCAGATGTCCACCAACAGCTCTAATGCCACTTCTTGTCCCTTCCCTAAGTAGGACTTGGATTCCCTTTATGGAGCTCAAGTGATGCCCTGACAACCCCCATCCTTCCAAAACCAGCCTTACAGGGCCAATTATGTCCTGAAGCCTCCAAATCTGGGCTTTTCTGCTGCTCCACCAGCATTGCCTCGCTTTTAACCTCCCCTCCAACGATTTGGGGTGGTTTAGTAGACACACACACACGAAGTTTTGTTTCAAAGTGCTTCAAAGAACTCTCTTAATCCGTTTAAATTCCCTTTCCACTGGGAAAAAAATGCTGCAAATTACATTTAGTGACGGATTTCGCGTCTGCCCAGACACCTCGTGAATCTTGGGGTTGATTGTGGAGGGTTATCCGAGCTCAAGGTGTGTCCTCCTGCTCAAGATCACTTCATTAACTTTATTAATCAGATGACCCCTAAATACATAAATAAATGGAAAAAAAAAAAAAAAGAAAGAATAAAAATAGGAAGGGAAAAACAGGGTTTTGAACGATCTTGGATAATACAGGTAGTAAAAGTGTTAAGAAGGGAAGAAAAAGGCTTCACAATGTGATTCTTTGGCCTGGTTCCTGAGTCTAAAAGCTCTTTGGTGTAGATAGAGCAGAAAGAAATAGAATATATATATATATATATATAAAAAAATAAAAGATTATATCTATAAAAATATATAAATATTTTAATAGTGTAAATATATTATATATTATATTATTATATATTATATATTATATTTAATATTATAAATATAAAATATTAGAAATATAAATATTCAAATCAATAAGATATAAATATATATATATATGTTTTATATATGCATATATAAATATATAGCCTGGTAATGAATCCGACAAAACCAGCAGTTTTACTTTGGAGTTTCAGTTTTCTTCTCATGTAAGTGCTGGATTTTTACCTTGTGTGTCAAAAATTAGCATAAACGAAACAGAAAAAGGGGCAAAAAAATCACCAATAATATTAAAAAAAAAAAAGAAAAGAAAAGAAAACCACAAACAAACAACAACAACAAACTCCCACAAGCAGCCCAAAAAATTCCCATAGAAATAATTAGCTCGAGGAAACCACCCACTCAATTTACTACTGGACACAAAATCCCAGTAGGAATGTTTAGACCTGGTGAATAACCCCCCCCCCCCCCAATGAACAGGTTGCACCATCTAAAACCAGTTGAGGAGAGAAGAGTTTGTGGAATTCCAGTGGACTGGAATGAGATGATGGAACTCTGAAACCCAGCAAGACAAGGGTGAGGCAGAACCAACCCTCTCCTTCCTCTGGCCTGTCAAAGCCTGGATGGCTCTGGGCCAAGCTGAGCAGGTATTTAATACCCAATAAATCTTTACCTGCAGCAGGAAAAACTCCAGACTTTAAACTTTCCCTTGCTCAATTTAGTCAAGTGCCTCATCGACCAGAGCTGGAACTGCTTCAGGGCTTGCCAAGCACATTTGGCATGTGCTGCTGTCCTGTCTTTTATCTCCAGTGCAACCTTTTTTTATTAATAAAGGCTATAAAATCTTTTCTTTTCTTTTATGGCTGGGCAAATATTCCTATTAAAAAAAAAAAAAAATCAAAAGGCTGGGAACTCTCGTGGGAAATACACCACGTTACTTCCTCAGGCTGTTGGTCCTTCTGCTCCAGGAATAATCCCACCAGTTCAAAGCAGGACTAGGAAAGTCTTTGCTGCCCTGGGGACCAAAATACCTATAAAAATAAAAAAAAAAAATTCATGCAGGAATCAGTTTGTTTTCCTGAAGCTGAGGAAGAAAATCAGAAAAGTGGAAGGGGATGCAACACTGCTTAACCTTGTCTGGGATGGAGAATCCCTGTAATTATTCCCCAATACGACTCCAAAGGGGGAGAGGTCTGGATTTGCACACACCCCGAGTCACCACGAGGATGAGCTGCAAGAGTTTTGGTGTGCTGAGAGATTGTTCCAGTGAGTGTGGAACGTGCCTGTCATGTAGAAATGAGATATGTCTGACCCTCAGAGATCTTCCTGTCTGTTGGTGTCCCAGGGAACAACAAACCCACAGAAGTCCAACCTAATCTGTCTGGTGTTCCACACAGGAACCCTTCACCAAGCACGTTCACCACACTGGGGTGATTCCATCAGCCTTTCTTGGGCACTTTCAGTTAACAGGGAAAGGGAAAACCTCCCAGTGTATATTTCCCCCCAGTTATTCCACTGTCAGCAAACTGTCAGCACCTTTGTAAAGGCCTCATTCCAGCAGTTTGTGGAATAACACTCTTTGTCAGTACAAACTGTGACAAGCTACTGAAAGTTCGTGGACCTCGGTGAGAGGGTCTGGCTACAAAAATATACTTAAGACAACATAAATAACACTGTAAACAAACACCAGCTCCAATATAAAACATCTCCTAAGATCTACAGAAACCACAAAACAAGTTCTAGCCCTTAAAAGCAGCAGACATTCAAGAAATGCAGCTGCAAGGGAAGGAGGCAGATCCCTCTCCCCTTGCTGCTCTCCCAGAGAGTAGAGTATGAAATAGGGATGCTCCCAGGAAGAACCAGACTTCCTCTGCTTGCCAGAACCACGACTCAAGGCTCAAATCTCATAGAATCATGGAATCATAGAATCAGTGGGGTTGGAAAGGACCTCTGAGACCATCAAATCCAACCCTTGATCCAACCCCGCCGTGGTTCCCAGCCCGTGGCACTGATGCCACATCCAGTCTGTCCTTAAACATCTCCAGGGATGGAGAATCCACCCCCTCCCTGGGCAGCCCATTCCAATGGCTGGGCACTCTCTCTGGAAAGAATTTCTTCCTGATATCCAACCTAAACCTCCCCTGGCACAGCTCAGGGCTGTGCCCTCTTGTCCTACTGCTGGTTCCTGGGAGAAGAGATCAATGTCCACCTGGTTCCCCCCTCCCGTCAGGGGGTTTTGGAGAGTGCTGAGGTGTCCCCTGAGCCTCCTCCTCTCCAGGCTGAGCCCCCCCAGCTCCCTCAGCCTCTCCTCATGGCAATTGTGCTCCAGTCCCTTCCCCAGCCTCGTTGCTCTTCTCTGCCCCTGCTCCAGCCCCTCCATGTCCTTGCTGAGCTGAGGGCCCAGAGCTGGACACAGCACAGTTATCTCCCTCCAACCCACTCCATTCATCACTTCTTGGAAGCCTCTAAATCAAGGCAGGCACCTCCCCAGCAGGTTCACCTGACTCCAACCACAAGAGCATCCAAGCAGCTGTGGGATGAACCTGCCATCCCTGTCCACAGGAGCTCAGACAGGAGATCCTAACGATTCCTTTTGGCCTCACAAGGGCTGGATTTCCTCGTCTGCCCCTCTCTGACGTTCATTGCTTTGCAAAGAGACCGCTTCAAATCAGAAAAGCCCGAAATGTGGCTCCAGCAGTGGTTGTTGAGTGAAATATAAGCTTCTCGCCCTACCAGAGTCCTGAGGTGGGGAAGAAAGGCAGGTGCAGATTGTCAGCAATCCCAGCACTTTCCATGGAAACCTTCCTCCCGATTCCATTTTAACTTTTCACCCTATTCATTCCTCCCAGTTCCCAAGAGGGAAAAGCAGGCAGTGGCACAGGGGAGGGCACGGAGCACTGCAGGGCTGGCACAGCACAAATTGCCTCTACAAACTGCATTTATTTTTAACCAGGGGCTCCAAAGGGTTGTTCTCCAGGGAAAACTCTGGCAGGGAAAAAAAAAAAAATAAATAAAATAAAAAGGAACAAGCTGTTACATTCACCCCCTGGCAAAAGTTGAAAAGTTGAGCGAGGGGAAGCAGCTTCCTTTGGAAGGGGAGGGATTGTTCCAGTCCAAAGGCTGAGCTCATTTCTCTTCCTTCTTTTCTACCACTGAAAAAAAAAAATGCCAGAGGGCAAGTGGCAGCCGGGAGTAACTTGTTGCACTGTGCACAGGCAGAGAGGTTTCTGCAGCAAGAGCTCTCTCTGATTTATCACCCCCCCCAAAAAAGGCAAAAAATCATAGTAAACTTGGATACCAAATGACTGGGAAGGGAGGGAATGTTTCCAGTTCAAAGGGCAAAGCTCAAATCAAAGGCATCATCAGGAGCAAAGTGAAGGCTTTTTGAGTTGGGAATGAAGAGGGTTTGAGATGGTTTTATCTGCTCCAGCTCCAGGGACAGTTACACACAGAACAATTCCCTCATCAGGTTTGGAAAATCTTACATTCTTAAGGAGCAAAAATCTGACATTCTTAAGGATCAAAGCCCAAGCACAGGTTGAAGTCACTCCACACAAGAGAAGTCACTCCCTTGAGAGATCCGTGAAGGAAATCTTTATTTCCCTAGAAAATTTAATTACACCTGTTAGCCTGAATTTTCCCAAGGCACCTTTCGAGTGCCTTAAATTTTCCTACTCTTTCCATTTCATTTGTGGAACCTCCTCAAGGTTTTGGGTTTGGTTTTGGTTTGGTTGTCCCTCCCACTTGCCCTGACCTGTATAAAGACCAACTTAAACATTTTTTAAGTGTTATCTTACTAAATGTTCTTTTTTTTTTTTTTTCATTGCTGGATCTGCTCGCGCCCATTAACGTTTGATGCTGCCTTGGAAATCACAGCAATGAGCAGGCACCTCGATGCAAGTCAGGATGCAATTCCCAGGAAGAGTTTCTTCATGGAAAGGGTGGTCAGGCATTGGCAGGGGCTGCCCAGGGAGGTTTGGAGTCCCCACCCCTGGAGGTGTCCAAGGAACGACTGAACGTGGCACTCAGAGCTCTGGGCTGGGTGATATGGTGGGGTTTGGACAAAGGTTGGATTTGATGATCTCAGGGGTCTTTTCCAACCCTAACAATTCTGATTTTATGTTGGAATAACCACCCTAAAGCCTGTGAGTAGGAAACTGCCTTGAGGATGGCAGAGGTCTTTGAAGAGCTGTATTGGAAATATCCCATTATCTGTCTTTTTTTTTTTTTTTTCTCCCTCTCTCTCCTCTCCTTTTCCTAAAGAATTCTTCCCATTCTCCACAGTATATCCTGCCATTATTTATTCTACCTTTATGTCCTTGGCCAGCAGTGAATGATCCCCTTTCCAAGCTGGGACACATCAGTCATTTGAGGGATTAAGGACCTAATTCCTTTAAGGAGAAGAAATTCCTTCTGCTTTAAACCGGGGGTGAAGCTGGTACAGCCATTTCAAAACCAGGGTGGCGTGGGCCTACATTTGCACCAGGGGAGGCTTTAAACATTTTAAATATTAGGCAAAATTTCATCAGGGAAAGAGCTGTCAAGCACTGAGGATGAGGTGCCCAGGGAAGTGGTGGAGTCACCATCCCTACAAGCGTTCCAAAAACCTGTGGATATGGCAGATGCTGTTTTCCACATTTCCCAAATTGCAGTGCTGCCAGCAGTGGAAAGGGATCTGCAGGACACTCATGGTTTGGTAGGTTTGGGGAGATAAGAATTCACCTCTTCCAGCTCATTCCCAGAGGATTTTCCTTGCACACATGCACACACTCCTCTCTATAAGCTCCTCAGTTTGTCCCACCTCATGGTGGAAATTCCAGCTGTGCTCCCATTCTGCAAATTCTGACAGGAATTGCTTTTCCTCTGAACTGTAAAGACAAAAAAAAAAAAAGACAAACAACCCCCAAAACAAAACTCCCAAAACCAAAAACAAACTAAAAAAAAACCCCAAACCCAAAACCAAACCACAACAAAAACAAAACAACAAAAAATATCCCACAATCCCATAACTAAATCCAAGCAGCTTTGGAGTGAGGACATCTCTATGCAGGATAAAAGATGAAAACACTGCTGGGATTTGCAGAGAACAGTGGGACTTTTCCACTGAATGATCCAGGGTTTAACATTTAATATTAAATGTTTTAATATTCCACTGAATATATTACATCCCACAAACTCATTTACTGATTTGTTAATAATCCGACTTTTTTCACCAGGAGGGAAGATGAGCTCGAGAAGGGTTTGGAAAATGCTTTCAGGCACATGGCCCGTGCAGGACCTGGAGCTGGACTTGGATGATCCTTGTGGGTCCTTCCAGTTCAGGATGTTCTATGATTGTGGTCCTGTGAAAGCCTCAATTCACACAAGTTGATGCCCAAACACCTCCAGGCCTCTGTACAGGGGAAAATCCACACAGTGATGAGCTACAGAAAAAAACATGAAAGCATTTTTCCTCCTTGAGGGTCTCTGGTTCCTCGAAATTCCAGGCAGACGTCTGAGTTACTGTGGTTGAACATCATGGAATCATGGAATGGCTTGAGTTGGAAGGCACCTGAAAGGTCATCTCATTCCAAGCCCCTGCCCTGGGCAGGGACACCTTCCACTAGCCCAGGTTGCTCCAACCTGGCCTTGGACACTTCCAGGGATGGAGCAGCCACAGCTTCTCTGGGCAACCTGTGCCAGGGCCTCTCCACTCTCCCAGGGAAGAATTCCTTCCCAATATCCCATCTAAACCTCTCCTCTTTCAATTTAGGGCCATTAAGGATTTAAATAACCAGATGCCACCTGGTCATTGTCAAGGCTTGAACTACTTCGGGCTCTGAAAATTCAGAGTCTTGTGGACATTTGCAGAGCAGGGGTTTGCTGGATTAAGTGTTCCAGGATACTGGCAACACTTTCTTTTATCCAATGTATTTTCTTTTCATTCCCAGTGGAAAGTTGCTCAATAAAATGAGTGACAAGTTGACTTATTTTGCACCTTTGTGTGAAGATCAATGTCTGGTGGACCGGTGATCAGTGGAAAGAGGATGAGAGAATAAAAGGAAACAGATTAAGAAGAAGAAGAAGAAGAAGAGAGAGGAGGGATGAGTCCCTTAAAACCTCCCCCAAGCTCCAGGCAGCTGATAATTTGACACATGATTTTCAGACAGAACATCCAGACACGCTTGGAGAAAAAAAAAAATCCAGCGTGGGGGAGTTTTGCAGATCCACTGATGGTGGAGAAAGAGCTGAAGGAATGACCTGTTGGATGGTGGGGAAGTCTCAGACACATTTGTGCCTCTCCTTCCCCTTTCCCTGAGTCTCCTGGATCAGACCCTCCTCTCGTGCATCAACGCTGGGAACATTTTGGGCCTATTTCGCATTTTCTGCCACTAAAGTAACGGGTCTCCCACTTAACTCAGGAGGAGAGGGGCAAGGAGGGCACAAGGTTGCAAAAATTAATCTGCACACGAGCCTGAGCAGCAGGAAAAGTTGCCTTGGAGCTGCTCATTAACTAGGCTGCTGACACAGCAAAAAAAAAAAAAAAAAAAAAGAAAAGGAAGGTAAGTTTTAAGGCAGCTTTGCTACCCAAGGTACTCAAACATCCATTTCCATCTGCCCAGGATGGGAAACTTCGCATGAATTAGGCTCATGTGCACCATCTGTCTGTTTATTTCCCTCTTTATCCTCCTTTGCAAAAAAGGAGAGGAAAAACGTGCCAAGCTGGTGTTTGAGAGGTTCAGCAAGTTCAAAAAAAAAAGAAAAAAAAAAGCAACAAACCCAAAAAACACCCCCGACAAGCCTCCTAAAATCAAATAAAGGTAAAACAGCTCCCTTGTCTAACCACTCTCGCTGAAGAATTAACACCCTTTGCCTCCACTTGGGATATTTCTGCTGGCAATACAAGAGCTGCAGCGAAGCAAGAGCTGATTAATAGCCAATATTCCCTTTAACTGAGTTTAAATAACAGTTAAAAACGCATCAATCATCACCAGGCACGGGCATATAAAGCATAAAAGAAAGGGTGGAGGCCTGAAGGCAGGAGCAGCTGTTTCTGAGCTGTAAAATTCAGTGCTTGTCTGCTCCTTTCCTGAAGATTTCTGTTCCTGGCTGGCATTTGGCACAGGAACTACAGATGACTGTTAAGAGGGAGCTTTTAGGCATCATCATCATCATCCAGCTGAGAGCTAAACAGAGGAAAAATAAGCTCTTTGCAGTTAATTTCTGCACCCTCAAGTTCGGGAGATGCGTCACATCCTGCGAAGCGACGGCTTTTGCTAGTGATGAAATGGAAGGATCAACACTGCAAAGAGTCCCGAGCATCTACTTTTTTGGGAGATTTGGGATTAAAAAAAATGGAAAAGAAGGTGATGGCAACGATTTGGAAGTGAAGGGCGTTGAGTTGAAATGTGAGTTTTGTGCCGTGAGAAGAAACGAGCAGGGGAAGCAGAGTTTTCATGGAAAACTTGTCTTCACGAAAACTTCCCCGATTCATTTTGGATTTGGGAGGATCACGGAATGGTTTGGGTTGGAAAGGACCTTGAGGATTATCCAGTTCCCCCTGCCATGGGTAGGGACACCTTCTACTGGACCAGGTTGCTCAGAGCTCCATCCAAGCTTTCCTTGAACCCTTCCAGGGATGGGGCAGCCACAGCTTCTCTGGGAATTCTATTCCAGGGCCTCCCCACCTTCCTAGGGAGGAATTTCTTCCCAATATCCAATCTAGACCTACTTTATGTCAGTTTGAAGCCACTGCCCCTTGTCCTGTCACTACTTGTAAACAGTCTCTTCACGCCTTTCTCGTGGGTTCCCTTCAGGTACTGGAAGGGGTTTGGATCAGCTGAGTTGCATTTTTTTTTGGTTCTGGCTACAAATTTTGCATTCCCAGCCAATTCAGATGTCTGTGACGAATCCCTCTGCCCTGCTCAGGGGCAATCATTGCCTTTAAGAGATGTTGTCAGCAGGGATTTTATCCTTATTCTCCAATCATTGATAGTGAAGCTGAATAGTTCTTGCACCAGTCATGATTTGCCATTGACAGGTCCTTCCTGAGATCTGTCATTTTAGCAGCTTTTAATTGATTTGATATTTATATTTATCTTTTTTTTTTTTCCTTTTTAATAAGACTGCTGGAAATGAACCAAACCCTTCAGAAAACTCTCCCATTGATGCTGTTCCCTGTATCACAAATCTTGTTATCTCATCACAAACATAATCAGTTTGGCTTGACAAGGACCCCTTCCCTCAAGCACCCTGAGTGACACTAATTGTATTCTGACCCTCTGGTTCTTTATTGATTGCATCTTGTCACAGTTTTTTTCCACTGTTTTGTATAAAATTGATGTTCAGGCTTAGGAACGATAATTGCCATCACCAGCTGATAATTTACCAGCTCATCATTCTTTCTTTCTTTTCTTTCTTTTCTTTCTTT
>NW_020957034.1:80855-86192 GCF_003031625.1 Empidonax traillii
TTCACTCCCAGGAGCTGCTTTTGGGCACAGGATCCGATGTCCCTGCAACAATTTTCCACTTCTGGCAGCTGATTTTTTCCAGACAACTGAAATTTCCCTGGTTTTCTCTTTTTCTCCTTTTCCAGCAGTGCCTGCAGGTCAAACTGTCCCTGCTTGCTCCAGGTCCCATCCAGCCTGGCCTTGGACACTTCCAGGCATGGAGCAGCCTTGGAATAACTAAAATACACCTAAAATAAAACATAAATATAGATATTACAATAATTTTTGAGAGGACACTGAATGATGGGTGTTTATAAATATATACATATTAGGTTTGTATACATTATACCATAAATCTATCCTATTTGATATATTACATCTTATATATTAATATATTATATTAATATTTTAAATATACAATATTATATATGGTATATAATATTATATATTATATAATATATATATTATATATTATACATATATAAATATATATTGTATATAAAATATATAATATAATATATATTATATATTGTATATAATAATATAATATAATACATATATAATATGCAATAATATAATATAATATATATAATATATAATAAAATATAAAATATATAATATAATTATAGTATACAATATATTACATAACATAATATATATTATAACATGTAATACACTATATATTATATATAATGTATTATATATGATTATATGCTATATATGCTATGAGATATAATATATAATTATACACAATATACAATTATATTATATATTTTATATTTCCTATATCTTTTTAATAAACTGTATTATAAATATCATATTTATAATATATATTTTATATATATTATTTTAGAAAAATTTTATTTCAAAGGAAAACAGGTGTGGAGCCATTTTGGGTGGTGTTGTCATCTGTGCTAATCCAGCAACATTAAATCATAAAAATTACACCTCAGGAAACGTATCAGGGAAGGAAGAGAAAGAGAGAAATATATTCATATTTATTTTCCTGTATTCCTATTATATATCCTGGATGCAGCGATGAACCTCGATGGCTGTGACAGTTTGGGAAATGTGAATAATGGGTGGCAAACCACCTTCCCACACTGAGAGTTTCCCTTTCGTAGGTCATTTTTTGCTGACTTCCAAAAGATTGGGGTGTTTAACGAGGTGATTTGACGATGAGGTGGTTGGAGGAGGTGATTTGACCTCCTGGGTGGATCCTCTGCTGCCAAACTTCGCTCCGAACGTCCCTAAGTGACAACCCTGGTCAGCCATCCGGGACAAATCGGGGGCTGGGAAGCACGAGGGGAAAGGAGGACCCCGAAAGAGAAAAGGTGCCCGATTTGTACCAAAATGCCTCTCAAGAAAAGCAAAGGAAGAGCCAAATCCGAGGCAGCCCGAGGCCAAAAGTGTGCAATCAGATGGAAGAACAATGAACCAGGAGAGGAGACAGGGGAGGGGAGAAGGATCAGAGTCGTTTTGGGAGAGATACGGGAAAGCAAGAGCAGGGTTGTAAAGAAAAGCTTATCTTGTTCCTGCCTGTTCTCCCACTGCCTCGGGATTATGCAAATGAATCATTCAAGTAGATTTCCCTGGTAATTAAAAACTCTGCTCTTTTTAATTAAACTTTCCCTCCAGACTGAGTTTTTTTGTTTTGTTCTGTTTTGTTTTTAGTTCCCCCTCGAGAAACTAATCTTTACAAGGCTTTTTTTTTTTTTTTTTTTTTTTTTTTTTTTTTTTTTTTTTTTTTTTTTTTTTTTTTTTTTTTTTTTTTTTTTTTTCCCTGTCTTTTCCCTCCTCTCTTCTCCTCTTCTTTCTTTTTCTTCTCCTTTTTTCCTTCAGAACAGTCAAGGCCCATCACGAAGTGACTGGAACACTGAGTTCAGTGAGAACTTGCTGGAAAAAGAAGAGAAAACTTTGAATGCAGGTTGAGGAGGGAAATGGGAGTCAGACCTAGGAGCGTGGGAACCACTTTTAAGGGCTTGTGCACAGAAGCAGAAAGAAAATAGCAAAGGAAATGCAAAGAAAGGTAGGATGGAGGAAAAAAAAAAAAAAACAAGTTTGAGAGATTCTGGCTCTTGAGATTTGTCTGGGAGGAGGTTTCAAGGGGGATTTAATTAGTAGGAAAGCTTTAATGAGCTCGAGGTGCTGCGATATTTGACTGTGGGTCACGGGAAATCGGAGAGGTTAAGGCAGATGAACAGTTACTGCAAACCATCACTGCACAGCCTTGTTTTGATGCATTCCCAGCAGCTGATGGAATCAGGGGGTATCCCGAGTTGGAAAGGACCCACAAGGACCATGGAAATCCAGCTCCTGGCTCTGACATAGCAGGGGGTTGGAATGAGGTGGTCTTTAAGGTCCCTTCCGACCAAACCTGTCTATGATTCCATGATGTTTTACCACAGTAACTCAGGATTTGGTGGAAGCAGAGCCCTCAAGGAGGGAAAATGCTCCCACGCTCTGCCTGTAGCTCATCACTGTGTGGATTTGCCTCGAGGTGTTTGGGCATCAACCTGTGCAAACTGAGGCTTTGGTAGAATCCTGGAATACCCTGAGCTGGAAGGGGCCCACAAGGATCATCCAAGTCCAGCTCCTGGCCCTACATAGGACAGGATCAGGAATCCCACCGTGGACATCAAACAGACCCAAATGTCCTGTTCTGTGCAGGTTCTCCTTTACCAATTTCCTTAGGATGTGCTGTTTCAATGCAGGATGTGGGTGTTCCACATGCCCTCCCTCCTGAGGGATTTTTTTTTTCCCCTTTCCCTGGGAAGCTGGAAGGGTGGAAAAAAACAAAACAAAAGAAGAAAGGCCAGAACACCCCAGGAGCTCAAAGCAAACTGGGATAGTGGAAGGTTCCCTGCCCATGGCAGGGAGTTGGAACTCCCAAAGTGACCTCGAAGGTCCCTTCCAACCCAAACTATTTAATGATTCTGTGATTCCACCTGCAGATTTTTAGGAATTTGCTAAGGAACTGATGGCTCTGGGGCTGTGCCCAGTGCCCTGGAGAGCCCGGCCAGTGCCAACAACTCTCTGGGGGAAGAACCTTGTCCTGAGATCCAACCTGACCCTGCCCTGACACATCTTCAGTTCCCCTGCATTCTGAAGTGAAATTCTGCTCCACTTCCAGCCAAACAACTGAGAGGACCCCATTCTGCAGCAGCGAACGTCAGGTGTTCAAAAATTTCTTTACAACGTTGAAAAGGATGGAAGGTTTCAGCACTTCATCTGAAATTGCCTGTTTGGAATTTATCCCGTCCTTTTATCTGAGAAATTTATTTTAAGAACTGAAAACAAACAAACAAACAAACAAAACCCACACAAAAACCAAACCCAACACCCAACACAGAAATAAACCTCAAAAGGCAAAACATTGTGCTCTGATGGATTGAAACCTTTCAGGTCCCTCCCGACCCAAACCAGTCTAGAATTCTCTCTCTCTGTTGGTCTCCTGTTGCCTCCCTGAGCCCAGACCTCAAGGAAAATCGTTCCCCTTTTTCCCTCTTCTCTCCTGATTAACTCCCTGTACTTTGAGTTCTCTGAGATGTGCCTTCTCCTTTCATGAGAAACGAACTGGAATAATTTATTCATCTGCATTCAGGCACTGCAGTGGAGACAGGAGAGGCTGACAAATGATTTAATAGGCTGGATAAATCCAGGGAAACCTCAGGAAAGGGTGGTTTGCCCAGGGATGGGAAGGGAAGAAGTCAGAGAGAGGAATCTCCTTTGAAAAGAGCAAAGAACCCTGTTGAAGTGTCTGCCCCGTGAAAATAAATAACAAATTATTTTTCAGGCAAAATAGGGAAAAAAAAGAAGTTTTTCTTTCCTCTCTTTGCCCAGAATAAATCCTGGGTTTTCCCTGGAAGAACCATGGATGCATAGAAAGGGGGGGAAAATATTCCTGTTCTCTTTAATGAGGTCACAGCCTGGGTCTGAAGATCCTGCCACGTTCTACCAGAGCTGATGGGGGCAGTGAAGGTGGAACTCATTATTTTGGGAGATTTTTCACTCGTAAACCTGCATTGCTGCCTTTCTACCCCATGAATGATTTAAGATTCTTGGATTTTAATTTGAAGTGGGTTTTTTTTTTTTTTTTGGAGTTCCCAGTTTAAAGATTCAGGACCGATGGCAGAGACAAATAATCAGCTGATTAATCTCGGAGAAAATCAAGAGATTTTCATTTTTTTCTTCTGACAAAACTGCTGCAGGCTGTGACTGAGCCAGAGCCCAAGTCAGGCAAGGCACTGGGCTTGGAAACTCAGAAAAAAGGGTGCAATTTCAGGTGTGATCTCCAGATTTGGAGTCTTTTCCTGTAGCTTTGGCTTCCTGGGATAAAGGATTTCTGGTTCTCTTACGATGCTTTCTAACAGCTTCAACCCCAGGATTGCCACTGGCACCATTCAAACTACAGGAAAAAAAGCAGATTAAGATATTTTTTATGGTATTCTGCTGAATTTTTGTCATCTTTAATTTCACATGGCTGTATAAATAAACCTTTCTTTTATTTATTTATTTATTTTCAAATACAAATGCCAAGGATTTCTATTAATAAATCTTTTCCTGTTCCTCTTGGGGAGAACCAAACAGATGGGATTTGGTTTTGGGTTTTTTTTTAATCATTAAAATGTTATCAAATTTTCAGAGCAAAGAATTTCTTCGTGTTTAAACAGGAGAAAAGGAAGAGGAAGGAGAAGCAGAAAAGGGTGGAGAAAGAGAAGAAGGAGAAGAGGAAGGAGAAGGGGGAGAAGGGAAAGGAGAAGGGAAGGGCAAATGAAAGGTAAAGAAATAAAAAAGACAGGGAAAGGAAAAGCAAAAAAGGAAAAGGGAAAAGGAAAAAGGGAGAAGGGAGAAAAGGAGAAGGAGAAGGAAAAGGAGAAGAAAGAGAAGGAGAAAGAGGAGAAGAAGGAGAAACAGAAGGAGAAGGAGAAGAAAGAGAAGGAGAAGAAAGAGAAGGAGAAGGAGAAGAAACAGAAGGAGAAGAAACAGAAAGAGAAGGAGAAGAAAGAGAAGGAGAAGAAACAGGAGAAGAAAGAGAAGGAGAAGAAACAGAAGAAGAAGGAAAAGGAGAAGAAAGAGAAGGAGACCCAACCAGGAGCCCTGCCATGACTTGTCCTTGCAGTCTGTTTGACTTTGGCCGTCTCTGGGCTATTCCAGCAGATTTTGTCAGAGAAAAACATTCCCAGTGTAGAATAATTGTGCTGGCAGTGGGTAAATCTGCTCTGTCTGTGTGTGAAGGTGAAGGATCCTCCCACCCAAACCCCTCAGCTCCCTTCCCAGCTGTGTCCCGCCAGTCAGTGGGGTGGGCACCACCCAAACCAGACGCTGGTGCTCATCCTCTGGGGAATTCCTGCTGTC
>NW_020957035.1:0-3194 GCF_003031625.1 Empidonax traillii
GCACCCCGATGTCCTGCTCCAGGGCAACGGGATCCTCCTGGAGCACTTCTCCAGTGCCACCCCCTCCGCAGGGGTCCCAACCACGGTCACCGTGCCCATCCGAGAGGTGAGGGGGGGCCACGTCAGCGGGGACACCGGCAAGGGGGATGCATGGGGACATGGGGTGTCCTGGGGGTTGGACTGGGTGCTGTGGGGTCAGACTGGGTGCTATGGGGCAGGGGTGAAATGGGTGCCATGGACAGGTGGGTTTGGGTGCCCCAAGCATTGGCCTGAATGTCAGGGGGGTTGGACTGGGTGTCACAGGGGACTGGGGTGGGTCCCATGGGGGGCTGGACTGGGTGCCATGGGGCATGGGGTGGGCTGGGTGCTTAGGGAGGGCCTGGGTGCCCCAGGGGTCAGGCTGAGGGCCATGGGGGGGTTGGGCTGGGGGATTGGACTGGGTGCCATGGAAGGGTGGGATTGGGTGCCCCATGGATTGGACTGGGTGTCATGGTGGGGGTCAGACAGGGTGCTGGGGGCGGGTTGGACTGGGTGCTATGGGGGGTCAGACTGGGTGCCCCATGGATTGGATTGGGTCCTATGGGGACCTGGAGTGGGTGCTGTGGGGCAGGACGTGGGAGGAGAGGGAATGGGTGCCCCAGGGGTCAGTCTGGATGCCATGGGGGGTCACCCTGGGTGCCTGAGGGTCGGGCTGTGTGCAGTGGGGGACGGCAGCACCCCTGTGACCCCGGTGTGCCACAGGGCGCCTGGCGCCGCGCGGACGGGCACGATGCCACCCGCGAGCACCTCCTGATGGCCCTGGCCGACGTGGACCTGCTCATGATCCGGGCATCCTACTCAGAGCAGCCGGAGCAGAGCAGGTGGGTGCCTGGGGGTGGGGGGCACAGGAGGGGGCGTGGAGGGTGGCAGGGCGGTGGTGACGTGCCCCATGTCCCCGCAGCCTGGCCGACGTCAGCCTGGACGTGGCAGTGCCCCACGCCACCGGCCGCCCGCCCGCGCTGGAGGTGGAGGATTGCGCCTGCCCACCCGGGTACCGCGGGGCCTCCTGCCAGGTGAGACCCCCCCAGGGTCCCCTCAGCACTCTTGGGGTCCCCTCACGGCCCCACCGAGCCATGTCCCACCCCGCTGTCACCGTGTCCCCCCTAGGACTGTGACACCGGCTACACCCGCAGCAGCGCCGGGCTCTACCTGGGCACCTGCGAGCCGTGCCAGTGCCACAGCCACGCCAGCGAGTGCCACCCCGACACCGGCGTCTGCCAGGTGAGCTGGGCACGGCCAGGGGACACCCCGGGCTCCCCCACGGTGGGCACACCGGTGCCATCACCCCCGTGCCTTACAGGGCTGCCGGGATCACACGGAGGGACCGCGCTGTGACAAGTGCCAGCCCGGCTACTACGGCGATGCCACCCGGGGCACCCCAGGCGACTGCCAGCCCTGTCCCTGCCACGGGCCCCATGGGGACTCCCAGTAGGTGCCACCCCCTGCTCCCCCACAGCCCTGGGGACACCGGCAGGGTGTCACCTGCCCCTCTGTCCCCTCTGCAGGGTGACCAAGATCTGCTTTGAGGACACGGACGGGCAGCCCACCTGCAGCGCCTGCGCCCCAGGGCACAGCGGGCGCCTCTGCGAGAGGTGACAGGGACACCAGGGCGGGCTGGGGGGTGGCTTTGGGGTGAGTCCCCTCCTCACTGCCTTTTTTTGGTGTGTCCCCCCATAGGTGCTTGCCCGGGTACGTGGGGGACCCTCCACGGGGACAGCCATGCCAAGGTGAGGGTCACGAGGACGGGGGGAGCGGTGTCCCCATGGGGGCACTGAGGGGGTTTGTGTCTGACTCCGTGTATGTGTCCCCCTCTCCAGTGCCCAGCGTCCCTGGGGGGCAGTGCCAGTGTGACCCCCGTGGCAGCACCGGCGAGGGCTGCGATGCCAGCGGGCAGTGCCGCTGCAAGGTGAGCCCCGTGTGCCCCTCCCGACCCGAGGAGGGACCACAGGGCGATGTCACCAACACCCCGTGTCCCCCTAGGCCAACGTGGAGGGTCCCCACTGTGCCACCTGCCGTGCCCACCACTTCCACCTGAGCGCGGCCGAGCCGGCCGGGTGCCTGCCCTGCTTCTGCATGGGCATCGTGCAGCACTGCGCCAGCACCGGCCTGGCCCGCGGCACTGTGAGTGTCCCCCGTGCCCCAGGGTGCCCTCAGGGCGCCCCCAGGGTGCTCCCAGTGTCCCTGACCCCGCTGACCTCCTCAATCCTGCAGGTCCAGACGCCCTTTGCTCCAGGGGATGCCCAGGGGTTCGCCCTGGTGAACCGGCAGCGCAGCACCCGCGTGGGCAGCGGCTTTGGGGTCCAGCCGGGCACCCCCCACCCTGTGCTGACCTACGAGCGCTTCGGGGAGCTGCCCCCTGACTCCTACTACTGGCAGCTGCCACCCCCCTACCAGGGGGACAAGGTAAGGGGGTGACTCCCCCAGGGGGACGGGGTGCTCATAGGAGCACCCAGGCAGCCTGGGCTGCACCCCCTCCCCACGGGCACCCCTGGGTGCTGCTGGAGGGGAGGTGGGCACAGCCTCTTCATCTCTGCCCTTTTCTTCTTCCCTTTTGCTGCTTCCTTTTCCCATTTCTTCTTTCTTTCTGCTTCTTCTTTATTCCTTTTTCCTTCTTCCTTTCCTTTCCCCTTCTCCCCTCGCCCTTCCCTGTTTCCTCTTTTCCCCTCTCCTCTTCCACCTTGTCTTTTTCCCCTTTACCCCTTTCCCTTTCCCTATACTTTCCCCTTTCTCATCCCTGTCTTGTCCCACCCCATCCCCATCATCATCCCTATTCTTTTCCTCTTCCCTTTCCTCCTCTCTTCCCGCTCCCATCCCACTCCCATGTCCCTGTCCAGGTGGGCTCCTATGGTGGGCGGCTGCGCTACACCCTCACCTACACCCCGGGGGGCCCGGGAGCCCCCCAGCCCGACGCCGACATCCAGATCACGGTACGGGGCGGCTCTTTGGGTGGCACAGGGACAGGGGGGTGGCACAGGGACAGGGGGGTGGCACCAGGACCCCCCTGACCCCCCCATCCACAGGGCAACGACATCACGCTGGTGGCCCATCAACCCGACCTGCCCCCGCGGACCCCCCAGGCCTTCGAGATCATTTTCCGGGAGGTAGGAGGGGGTGGGTGGCTTCTGTCCCCGGTGTCCCCTTTCCCCAGGGTGTGT
>NW_020957035.1:6132-10678 GCF_003031625.1 Empidonax traillii
AAACCCCACCCCCACGTATGTACCCTCATGGGCTCACTTCATATACCCCACCCCATATACCCACCCCAAATCCGCCTCCATGGGTCACCCCCACATACCCACCCCCAAACCCACCCCCATGAGCTCACCCCATATTCCCACCCCCAAAACCCCACCCTGATGTGCTCACTTCAGTCCACCCACCCCACAGTGCTCACCCCGATGGGCTGAACCCCAATACACCCCCCTCAAAGTGCTCACCCCAATACACCCACCCCAAAGTGTTCATCCTGACATACCCACCCCGATGCACTTCCCCTAACAGACTCACCCCAAAATGCTCCCCCTTCTTATACCCACCCCAAGAGACCCACCCCAAGTGCTCACCCCTATACCCACCTTGACACAGTCACCCCGATACACCCACCCCATTATACCCACCCCAATATACCCACCCTGATGTGCTCACCCCATGAGCTCACCCCGGTCTATGCATCCTGATGGGCTCACCCTGATCACCTGCACCCCAATACACCCACCCCACTACACCTACCCCAGTGGCCTCACCCCAATATACTCACCCCAAAATGCTCACCCTCATACCCGCCTTGATACAGTCACCATGATATACCCACCTCATTACACCCACCCTGATGTGCTCACCCAAATAGCTGCACCCCAATATCCTCACCCCAGTTTACCCACCCCAATAGGTTCACCCCAATATATGCACCCCAATATGCTCACAGCCGTGTAGGTACCCCAGTATGCTCACCCTATAAACCCACCCTGATGAGCTTACCCCAACATACCCACCTTACGTACCCTAATGTGCTCACCCCCCTATGCACCCCAATTCTCCCACCCCAATGCTCCCACCCCAATATACCCACCTTAGGTACCCCAATATACTCACCCTGTATCCACCCCAATGTGCCCACCCCAATATACTCACCCCACGTACCCCAACATATCATCCCCCAAATATACCCCACTATACCCACCCCAGGACACCCACCCCTCTGTGCACCCCAATACACCCTCCCCAATGTACCCACCCCCTGTACCCCAGTGTTCTCACCCCCATACACACCCCAATACCCCCACCCCATGTGCCCCCATACTCTCACCCCCACGTACCCCCACCCCCCACCCCAAACACGCCCCGAGGCACCCCCATAACGGTGTCCCTGCCCCCACAGCTGCGCCCCCGGGTACCAGGGTGACCCCACGGTGCGCGGGCAGGGCTGTGTCCCCGCGGGCCCCCCGCCCGCCCTGGCCGTGCGGGTGCACCCCCCACGCACGGCGGTGCCGCGGGGCAGCGCCGTCACCCTGCGGTGCCAGGCCACGGGAGAACCCCCCCTCTACTACCACTGGGTACGGGAGGACGGCAGAGCCCTCCCCGAGGGCGCCCAGAGCCGCCGACAAGGTACGAGGGACGGGGACATCGGGGTGTCCCCCAAGGGGGGCGGGGGGGGTGTCAGCGCCAGCAAGGTATGGGGTAGCTCTGAGTGGCTCAGGGTGACATCAAGGGGTCCCCGAGGGGGGTGTGGGGTGCGCGGGGGTGTCACCTGCGTGTCCCCCAGGCGAGGAGCTGCACTTCCCCAGCATCCAGCCCTCGGAGGCCGGAGTGTACGTGTGCTCCTGCCGCAACCTCCGGCACAGCAACGCCAGCCGCGCCGAGGTCATCGTCACCGGTAGGGCGCTGGCACACGGCGGGGGGGAGGGCGTGGAGGGGGGGGCAGGGTGGGCTCAGCTGTCCCTGTGTGTGGGTGCAGAGACCCCCGACAAGCCCATCACGGTCACCGTGGAGGAGAAGCGGGTGCAGCGGGTACAGCCGGGCGCCGACGTCACCTTCGTCTGCACCGCCAAGAGCAAGGTGAGGGCAGGGAGCACAGGGATGTGCAGGGCGCGGGGACACCCTTGGGTGACCGTGGGGGCGTGCAGGGCACGAGAACCTCTCTGGATGCCCATGGGGACATCTCTGGGTGCCCACGAGGTCGTCCAGGTTAAGGTGACACCCCTGGGGGCCCATGGGGGGCACAGGGACACCTACCGTTACCTGTGGGGACATCCAGGGCATAGGGATACCTCCAGATGTGCATGGGGTTGTGCAGGGCGTGGGGACACCCTTGAGTGCCCACGGGGACACTCGGGACACAGGGACACCCCTGGGTGCCCCTACAGACCCCCCAAACACCCTTTGACTCCCATTTAGCTCTGTGGGCCACCCCTGGGTACCCCCCTCTCCCCGGTGTGTGCCCAGCTGGGCGTGTGCCCCCCTGGCACGCCCGTTCCCAAGGCCTCAGGCCTGCCCACGTGTCTCCCCGCCAGTCCCCTGCCTACACCCTGGTGTGGACGCGGCAGAACCACGGGACGCTGCCCGCGGGCGCCGTGGACTTCAACGGGATCCTGACGCTGCGCGGGGTGCGGCCCCAGGACGCCGGGGTCTACGTGTGCACCGGCTCCAACATGCTGGACATGGACCAGGGCACCGCCACACTCTACGTCCAGGGTCAGCCCCACATGCAGCCGTGGGCACGGGGGGCCCTGAGACCATGGGGATGGGGACATGTGGGTCCTGGCACCAGGTGGATGGACACCTGTGTGTCCTGATAACCACAGGGATGGGCACCAGGGGGTCCTGATACCATGGGGATGGGGACCCATGAGCTCTGGTGATGGGGGGTGGGCACCTGTGGGTCCTAATGCCATGGGAATGAGCACCTGTGGGTCCTGAGACCACAGGGGTGGGTACCTGTGGGTCCTGCAACAGGGTGCCCACAGGGATGGGCACCAGGGCGTTCTGATACCGTCGGGATGGGGACCTGTGAGTCCTGAGACCACGGGGATGGAGAGCTCTGGTGATGAGGGGTGGGCACCTGTGGGCCCTGGCACCCTGGGCAGGTTCAGTGCCCAGACCCTGGGGGGGTGGCAGGTTCAGTGCCCACACCCCGGGGCGATGGGCACACTCCCCTGACACCCCCACCCTCCTGCAGCCGCCTCGAAGACCCAGATGTTTTACGGCCCCGTGGAGTTCATGGAGGGGCACAGACCGGGTAAGTCACCTTGGGGGTCTCCCGGGGGGGGGGTCCACATGCTGCCCCACCCGCTGCATGCCGGGGCTCCACCGCTCACCCCGCTGCCAGCCGTGCCACGCCATCCCCGCTTCCCACCGCCCCACCAGCACCGGGGGGGGGGGGCCTGGCGAGCCCTGAGCCCCCCCTTCCCCCTCCCCCGGTGTCACCGCAGCCGGCACCGCCGCCGCCCCCACCGCCAGCGTGGAGCCGGCGCAGCTGAGCGTGGCACCGGGGCAGCCGGCAGAGTTCCGCTGCGTGGGCACCGGCAACCCCGCGCCCACCCTCGAGTGGCTCGGTAGGTGCCCGCAGGGGATGGGGGGGGGGACACTGTCACTGGGTGTGGGGACAAAGCTGGCGGGGGGATGACACCGGCTGTGCCCCCATAGGAGCGCTGCCGCCGCAGGCCGTGGTGCAGGGCGGGACGCTGCGGTTCGGCGCTGTGGAACCCGCCGACGAGGGGCACTATGAGTGCCGGGCACGCAGCAGCGCCGGGCAGCACACGGCGCGGGGGTACCTGCACGTGCAAGGTGAGCCGTGTCACCGTTGTCCCCATCGCCCCTGCTGTCCCCGTCATCACCATCGTCCGTCCCAGCGTCCCCAACATCTCCATCATCCCTGTCACCTCATCTTCTCCATCCCCAGCGTCTCCCTCATCCCCGTCCCCAGCATCTCCATCATCCGTGTCACCCCATCATCTTTGTCACCTCTATTGTCCCCATCGTCCTTGTCACCTCTCTTGCTCCCATCATCCCTGTCGCTTCCCATTGTCGCCACTGTCCATCTCCCTTGTCCCCATGGTCTGCATCATCCCTGTCATCCCCCTCATCCCCATCACCCTCATCATCCCTGTCGCCATTATCCCATGTCACCTCCCATTTTCCATCCCCCTCATTCCCATCATCCCTGTGACAATCATCTCTGTCACTCCCCATTATCCCCATCATCCCCTCTATCCCCCATCATCCTCCTCATCCCCATCATCTCATTGTCTCATAATTCCCACTGGCCTCATCATCCTCATCATCTCCATCATCCCCCTGACCCCATCATCCTCATCATCTTCATCATCCTCATCATCTCTGTCACCTCCATTGCCCTTATTGTCCCACCACCCCCATCATTCTTCATTGTCTACATCACTCGCCACCCCCACTGTCCCCACTGCTCCCGTTGTCCCCATCATCTCCATCATCCTATTGTCTCCATCATCCTCATCATCTCCATCATCTCTGTCACTGCCATTGTCCCCCATCGCTCCCATCACCCTCTTCATCCCACTTACCCCTTCATCCTCTTCATCAGCAGCACTCATGTCACCCCCATTGTCCCATTGTCCCCAGTGCCCCCATTGTCCCAAACACCTCCACTATCCTATTGGCCCCGTCATGCTCATTGTCCCATTGTCCAGGGACACCCCCATTATCCCCATGATCCTCATCATCTGCATCATTCATGTCACCCCATTATGCCTGTTATCCTCATTGCCC